>NW_011888870.1:122215-125600 GCF_000151845.1 Pteropus vampyrus
AGACAGACAGTATCAAATAGCATTAGCTGTATGTCTTTCTTGCTAGTAGTTATTACTTGTTTTCCACATCTTATTGCATTGTCTAGAACCTCTGTTATAACATTAATAGCAGCAATCATAATAGTCATAGTCCTCTTATTCCTAATTTACTAAAAGTGCTTCTAAGATTTCGATATTAAGTGATATGTGTACTACAGGTACATAAATTTTTGTATCGTTCGTAGCCTACAAATAAAAGCAAATGTGTTTATTGTGTGTCGGGGGTGGGGCAGCTTTAGTCTCACAGGTAGTAATGGAAAATAATTCATTTTGTAAAGTATCCCAATCTTCGGACACATCCTTAAAGAAATCTCCAAGAACACTAGTGAAAAGAGCCCTAATTAACATATTCTACTGCTCCTTAATGTCCCAAATTGTTTTCCAATTAACCCACAAGATAAATAAACCATTCCTATGTGATTAAAATCACTAGAATTGACCTCATTTGTATCATTTCCTTCTATGCTTCAATTCTGTCACTACTTCAACTCTATGCGGTGTTATAGTGCCCTGATGTCATCATTGCATGAGTCCCTCCGGGCACTATTCCCAATCTTCTAAGAACCCCTCTTCCACCATCGTACTGACTCTTTCCAAAAACTCTCCCGGCTATGTCCAGATAGACCTGATGATTATCTCCCTGACCCCAGAGAACCCCTTTTCTCCGTATCTCACCATTTTAGGTATCCAGGTTTGATGTGTGTACGAAATGCTGTTTTATAAGTTGTCTATCAGGGCAATTTATTCTACATCCAAGTTTATTGTATGCTTGGCACTATAATAGAATATTTAGTGATAACAAAGGCATAAAAATCTTTACCTTTTTTCTACAGTTTTTCAAAAATTGCTTGTATTCTAGTTGCTTAACGAATACAAGCAAGACTTATTTCTGTGGCTAGAAAATTCTTCTCGGAGAAGGGGCATTCTTGAATTAGGTCCTAAAGAGCCTAAGAGACATAGATCAGTATAAAAAGGTCTGGAGATGTGTTTATGTTTTAACTAATTCATCTTCATCAATGTGTCTGTCTTAGCTGCAGTCTGGATCAGGACACACATTATTACATGACTCTCCATAGTGAAGCCCTCTCTATAAATCACTTCCACATAATTAGACACTTAGTCACATGCCCTTATCTCCTTCTCACTCATAATCTGACAGGTGCCAAGCTTGCCTAGGACATCTTCATAGAAAGTCCACTTCTATAATCACATTTGTCTCCACCTAGAGTATCATAATCCCCATCTAAGTGGTCTCCCCACCTCCAATTTCTCATCTCTCCAATCCATCATATACGCAGCTACCACCTCAATCTTAAAGAGAAGCTTCAAGCATGCCAGTCCACTCCTCAGGACCTTAATGCTCCCCACTCTCTACAAATAAGCCCAAACTTTTCACACCGACATTTAAAATACTGAGTGGCCTTTCCTATCTCTTTACCAAGAGTTGGTTTTCTATAATCTAACCATGTATAACTGTTCAACTGTCCTTACCTTTGCTCACACTGTTATGTCTGCTGGAATATCTTCCTCTCTTCTCACTATTCCAATGCCTCATCTCAATACCAAAAAAAAAAAATTTTGCATTTTTCTATCTTTCATTAATTCTGCCTTCCACTGGATTTTAAAAACCATTTAAACTATATATGGCAATTAAATGATATTGCTGAGTTTTATTTATATGTAGTCATGTCTCTTATCCTTCTCCCCTAAATCATAAACTCCCATAGGAAGGCATCATTATCTGCTGTATTTCTTAGGATGATACAGTGCCTAGAACACAGAAGAGCCTTTATCAATTCCTTTTGCATTGAATTGATCATGCTGAGATGATCAGATGTTATAGGTCCACCTTAGATTGGGGTAATTTCCATTCATAATATCTTGCATTCAGAGTCCACAAGAGTATAAGCCATGTTTAGGCACTGAGCAAATAGGAGTAAGAATTGTCAGCTTTTGATACAGATATGCCTAAACCTATCCTTGCTTGTTTTTTTTTTCCTTTCCTGGAGTATCTATATTACCCTCCTCTTGTCTTCATGGAATGCCACAGATTCTTGCATTAGTATTCTAATTTTAATTTTTCGTATAAAACTGTTCATTTGGAGAATCAGTTGCATTTCTTTTCCTCTCAGATTTAATAATACTCAGAATAAGTTCTTAAAACAAGATAAACATCCTAAATCTACAAGAGGTCAGAGGGAGCAGCTTGTACCTATTTAAATGTTGTTTTGGATGTTAATCAGAGATGCTTCACAGGATGGACACTGCCAGTCCATTACATGGCTTTTGCCCTCTTTATTCTAAATGTGCCTCAATCCCAGAGAACCTCACAGCCACAGATTTGTGCTGTTAAATGCCAACAAGAGGGAAATGGTTAAAAGGGATTTCTGAGTTTATTGCTTTTCTTCAAGTATTTATGAACAAAAAGCTGGAAAGAAATTCACAGCATAAGTGCATTTAGAGACGACTAAAAGCCGCAGAAAACTAGATGACACATTCTGGAATGGGAGCAATCAAGGTTCTATTCAATCCGTTCCCCCTACCCAGTGCATCAGAATATTTTCCCCTTTGAAACGTCTTGCACAGTTGCACAGGTGTATTGAATTCACACTGATCCACCAAAAAAAAAAAAAAAAGCAAGAAAATTGTTCATGTGTCAACAGAATCTAGAAATTTCAGCAAATTCTTTAAGATGCAAAGATTAAAAATAATCCGCTAAGAATTACTTTCTACTATTGAGACAAGGTGATGCTTTTAACTGTGAATAATCTCTTGATCTAATCATGAAGTGTTTGTTGACAAAAAATTATGCCTACCTCTGTGTCAGGTACCGAGAAGGTACATGGTGAGGCAAGAATCAGCAAACTTTCTGTAAAAGGCTAGGCAGTAAATATCACAAATTTAGCAAGATATATAATCTTTGTTGCAACTACTCAACACTGCCTTACAGCTAGAAAGCAGCTATTGACACTACCTAAGCAAACGCGCACGTTTGTAGTCCAATAAAACTTTACTAACAAAACAGCCAGCCTGCAGCCATAGTTTGTCCTAGGTTAGACTATATGTTTTTTAACTACAGTCATAATATCTTTCTTAGTAACCATTGCATCTCCAATGTCCAGATTCATATCTGACACATATTAGGTGCCAAATAAAGTCTTATAAATACAATAATTAATTAATTTTCAAAAAACATGTTTTTCATCCTCAAAGAGCTTATCATCTAGTTTTCCATGAAAAATAAAATAGAAATATGTATAGTAAGAACAAGAAGTTCAAGGATTGTGGATTCAAAGTTAACTTCTTTACTCAACATCAACTCTCCCTACCAACTCTCATTAGGGGA
>NW_011888870.1:125969-133435 GCF_000151845.1 Pteropus vampyrus
TGATCACATCTCCATATTTTGAGGACTTGGTTTTCCTAACCATTAAGATTGGGTTTAGGGTTAGGGTTAAGTTATAAAGGCACTGTACTTAATTGCTTTTGTAAAGTTCAGCTCATGTCAGAAAACCAAAGAGCCCCAGGAAATTCACAAGGTAAAAGAGACTGAAGTTGGCCAGATGATCAACTCCTCCTATATTTTTACTTCCACCTGTCTCATCTGACACCATACCCTTCTCCCATGGCCTGGAAGATAAATCGAACCTCATTCCTACCAGCATCAAAGCTCTAGATGGGCTCCTAATAAGGACAAAATAGAGGGGATATAGCAAAAATGGAGGCACATTCAGAAAGACAAGTGTTATTTAACATGGAATTTTCTCCCTAGCTAGCACAAGTCATCTCCTGGGGAACTGTAGCTGGATCTTGGTTTGAGACAAGGTGATGACAAGTAGATGTCACACTCAGGATAACTCAAAGATGGTTAATTTATGAAGGGATTATTTACAAAAGTATGGAAAGGGTATAGGAAAACCGCAAAGGATGGTACAACACCCCAAGGTTAATAAGAGAAGATAGTCACCATCCTTAAGCCGAAAGGGTCAAGGAGAGGAAAAGCTATATGAATCCTGAAGAAGAGAGTCATCTAGAACAAGTCACCATGTGACAAGCAGTGACCTTGTGTTGAGTGACATGGCTGAAGGAATGTAATTCGCTATCTTTACTTTTCTTCCTCCCTATGATTTCTTGTTGGTATGGTCCACACAAGTCAGCCTCCAGAGGCAGAGAGCAGGATGGAGACATTGGAGAGCAGATCCAGAGGGACAAGCAGAAAATGTCCAGCACAAATGGAGCCCAAAAGAACTAAAAGCTCATTATACGGAAGCCATCCTCTGTACGGGTTTTAGGTACATCAGGGTGGCATCAGATAGATCACCCACACTCTCTCATTTTTCTCCTGAATGAGATTTTCACCACTGTCTACAAGGAAATGAATCGAGCAATTTTCTGTTCCCTGCAGTGTAAGGAGAATCTCTTGACAACCACTCTCATTTAGCAGATGGTAGGTGATACTGTGTGGCCTGTCTGGCTCCCTCAAAGGCAAATGGCCAGGAAGAGAGCACTGGAGACAGGGGTCCTAGTTCTTAGCTCTGGTTCTGCTCCTAAGTGGCTAAGCAACCACAGGGAAGTCACTTCACTTGGGAATTAGCGCCATTTTCCTAATCTGAAAAAAAAATAATATTATTGGATCTGATAGTCTATGGTCAGGATTCTTAACATACAGTCCTCTTGAATTTATTTAAAACCTTTGAAAGTCTTGTGTTTGTGTACCTGAGAATTTTCCATCAGAATAATGATTGATCCATCTTATCAAACACTACCAATTGATTGATCCATCACTACCAAGCACTATCACTGTGCTTGGCTTGTTCTCTCTCTCTCTCTCTCTCTCTCTCTCTCTCTCTCTCTGTCTGTCTCTGTCTCTGTCTCTGTCTCTCTTGCATTCACTCTCTAGAACATCTCAATGAATCTTCACAACAACCTGAGAAGGTCATGAGTCTTTTTCTATTTGATCATTGAGTAACTTGCTCAAGACACATGGTTAGGAAGTGGCAAGACCAGGATCCTCTCCACCCTCTGTGAAGATCATTTCTCCCCACCCCCATGTGGCCTCAACCCCTAGGTCAGACACAAAAGTCTGAGGATGCCAAACATGCATTAGCTGCTCCTGCAGGACAGGCCTCAGGGAAATGTGGGAGGGAGAAGGTTAAGGTTTGGGAAGTTGTTGACTGGTGGCTCAAAATGTGGGAGAGGTTAGGGAAGAAAACTTCTGGACTGAGGGAGTCAAGTCCTGCTGGGCTGAGTCCTGGGGGTGTGGGAGATACCCCACAGAGCAGACCTGAGGTCAAGGAGGCTTTGAAGCTGAGCAAGAGTGCTCTTCTCTCCTTGAAGGTGGTTTTGCCTGCTACCCTGTAAATTTTGTTGAACCATCTGATGAAGGAAATATTACCTTATTACCCCTATCGCAGCCTCAGAAGGCTCCTGAGGAGAAGCTCCTCCATCCTAAAAGGAGAACCAATCCAGACTTTCCAAAGAGGCAATGGAAGGTTGAGATTCCTGGTGCTCTGTAATTCAGTACATCTAAGCTGCTTGAGCCACCAGAGCACCATACTAAGATTGCTGCTGGCTGCTCTGCCATCTGCAAGAGCCTCTGCACCAGGCCCTGAGTGCCTTTTGAAAGGCAAGCTTCTCTGATGCTTATTCCAAACAGGGAAAATGCCTAAAGAGCAACAGTGAGGCCAAGATATCTCACCTGTGAAGCTCACAAGGGACTCTGAGACCAAGAAGGGCTTTTCTGACCTATCCTTTGAGCTCCAAAGTGGAAGAAATCCCTCTGAGCCAACACGAAGCCTTCTTGTTAAATGTCACATACAGTGAGACACCAGCGACCCAATTTCTCTGAGGAAATCCCATTCCAGGAAGGAAAGAGGTTGCTGGCCTCTCTGCAAGGGCAGTGGGGACTTCAGAGTTCATCAATCCTGCACTCGGCTGGGTGCAAGCAGCCCACGAGCCAGGCTAATTTCCTCTGTGCTGGCACAGCCATAGCAACAGCAAACCTTGGCAGCCCTGCTTGACCTGGATCACTGATGTGAAATGCATGGCCTGGCGAGGCCTCTAGATTCCATTTTGTTCTGCCAGAGGCCTTCTCTGCACACCCCATCAATCCTTATAATCCCTTCCTTATTGCCTGGCTGCACGAATGGCTCAAGTTGCCTCTGAGCTGCCTGAAACCTGCAGTCCGCTTCCACTGCTGGTGCCAGAAACCCCAGTCTAGTACGCAAGGCATGAGGGAATCTGAGGCTCTCCCTCTGGATACCAGGATGGGAAGAGACACTTGGACTTGCTCTTCTTGACCTGGAGAAATATGACCTTTCTGAGTAGCCCAACAGCAAGAAATCAGTTGACGTAGAATGTAAACCTGCTCCTGATTTGGCCTGATAGCCTATGCTGACATGTCAGCAAGAAATATGTTTTCCTTCAGCTAGTTTGCTGATTCCCACAGCTTCCTACCAATGATAGTGACTTTGACATATCTGGGAACTTCATTTCCTCTTGAAACTTCGGTATCTGGCTATTTGAATTGCTTCCATGGGTGGATTTCACGGATAAAGAAACCGAGATATAAGGAGTTGAAGTAACCCCTTCAAGGTCACTGAGCTAGTCAGTGGCAGAAGAGGAAATAAGTCTGGAGCCAGCACTGACTCGAGATGGTTATCAACATGGACTAGATACTCCATACACATTCCCTTCAATTCCTAACTTGCACTTGAGATGAACACTGTTCCCCCTTGTTATTGATGCCGCTTACATTATGTATGTTATGAGAACACATGGTCCTCGCCTTTAAGAGGAATGTAGTCTTAAGCTTTTTCATGATACCGAACTGATTTGTGTTTCTTCCGCCCATTTCAAAGACCTGCTTCTTTCACATCTCCTTCCTCTGAAAGTTTCCTTATTTAGAAAATGATGAAGACCCCTCTGGCAGTTCATGAATGTGCACCGACAAGGACACACTGAGCAGGGAGAAGGGGTGACAAGGAAGGGTGGAAGGAGGAGAGATAAGTGAGTGAAGCGGGAGCTGGAACCCCCACATCCTTATCCTCTCTCAGCTACTAATTAGCTGTGAGACATGATACCAGCCTTTGGCTCTAAGGCTTCCCTTTGCACCCTCAAAACGGAGAGCCCCCTACTGGTGAACTCTCAGCCTTGAGTTCTTTTTTTCCCTTCACTTGACTTCTCTGAAGTGATGCTTTTTGTTATTTGTTGTCTCCTATTCCACATTCTCCTCCCCTCCAGCTTTGTTTCCCCTTTCCTAGAGACTGCTGTTGAATAATGAATTCTTCTAAAAAAGAACTTTTTAAAAGTTGTGCACCCTTCCACAGACGGTCTGTTCAGTCAGTTCTTACTGCTTCTCCTCTTTACAAAAACAAGTGAAACAACTTGTCCCCAGGAAAGTGAGCGACGTGTTCCTCCAAGGTGTCGACTCCGTGGCCTGGACCTTCGTTCCAAGGTGTCTCCTACCACCTTTGCTCCGGCTGCCCTGGCCTCTTCGCCACCTCTGCCTTCAGAATATTTTCGCCTGCTCTTCCCCGTCCTCTTCCAATGGCACCAAGGCTCTCGGGCTCTCTGGTTTCATCTGGACTTGAGCTCAAATGCTTCCTCTTCAGAGAGTCTTTCCTTGACTCCCACGTCTTACACAACCCTCTCATTGCTCTAGATTCCCTGACCCCCTTAATTTTTCCTCCAATTCACTTTAACCAGTGATTCTCAAAGTTAGCTGCAAATTAGAACCACTTGGGGAGCTGGCCTTTCATGTAGATTCCCAAGTTCCAACCCCTGATTTAATTGGTCTTCAGCTGAGGATCTGATATTTTTTTAAAAAGGTCTCCAGGTAATTTTTATATGAAAACAGGACTGGGAACTTCTGCCTAAGCCTCATTATTCATTTGCTATTTGTCTCAACTATTCACATATATAGTAGATTTCTTTAAATGACCACAAATTCCTCCCCAAACTGTATCCATGCCATTTGCAATGTGTCTTTGAAGCATCTCCAAATGAGATAGATGGTGTACCGTTTACATCTGGGCTGGACTTGTGATGGGTTTCGACCAATAGAATGTTGTAGATGTGACATTGTAGAACTTCTGAGGCTAGCCTATTGGAGGAAAAAAGGCCATGTGGAGCAGACATAAGCTGTCCCAGTGGAGGTCTGCTAGACCTACTAGCTAATAGCTAACACCACCTGCCAGGTGGAAGTCAGGCCATCTTCGACCATGCTGTCCCAGTCCAGGCACCAAATGATTACAGTAGCGTAAATGATCCCAGATGGGACACATAGAAGAACAGCCCAGCTGAGCCTAGGCCAAATTGCTAACCTACAGAATTTAGCGTAAATGATTATTGCTTTAAGCCATTAAACCTTGGTGCCACTTGTTATGGAGCAATAGATAACTAATACAGATACAGATAACTAATAAATAACTGAGCTTCATGAGGGCAGGGACCTTGTGGGTTTTTTTGATGTGGTTTGTTTATTTTCACTACTCTATTCCCATTGCCTAGATCAGTGCCTATCAAAGTACATAGTAGGTGCTCAATAAATATTTTCTAAATGGATCGATAATATCTGATAGGACTTTACAAAGACCTATTTTGCACTTTGCTTAAAGTTCAGTTGGCAGCATAAGAGACTTCCCTAAGTGCTTAGAGACAGCTAATGAGACAGGATATGATTCTTCTCTTCTCCCAAGAAATCTCTTAAACTGCTACAGTGAAGCTCTCCTTTCTCAGTGGGTCATTTTATAAAAAGGATTATTTAGCATAAGCCTTTGCTGATTCAGGAAATGTTTTTTCCTAAATGCTCAGCTTAAACACTCCTTAGTTCAGAGATATGACAAAATTGACTGCTTCCTCCTGTTCTCCCCTGAGAAGAATATCAAGGTAAGCAAGGATGTGAGGACCCCATACAGAGCAGGGGTCAGGGTGCTGGTAGAACTGGGGGTGATGGGGAATAAAGTGTTTGTGAAAAAATTTTAAATTGGCTGGTGATATCAATGTAGTTCCGGTCCCCGTAATAAGCAGAGTTGGCATTTTATAATAAGCTCTATTCAGAAGCCGAAAGGCTGTCATTATAAGTCCTGGTGGAAAGAAGAACTAAGAGAGGGACGATGGAGTGACCCGACCGAGAATTATGCCCCAAGCTAGTGAGCTGGGTTCCCTCTGAAGCAGATCCTGAGACTAGGATTTGGGTGGTCTCGGGAAACACAAGTAGGAAAGCGGAGAAGTGAGAAAGGAAAAGGAATGAAACCAATAGAGGATGTGGTCATGAGCAGGTGACCATGGGGACAACGAGAGGCTCTGGCGCATGATAGAGAACACGCTTCAGACGATCCCGCCCCAGGAAGCCAGGAAGCTGCGTGATACGTCCACCTACATCAGACCTTCTTGCTGTGCACTTCCTCAGGGCCAGAGTGAGCCCTTAGGCAGAGCACAACAGGGTTGAAAGATGGTGAGTACAGAGGGCACATAAATGAGGCAAAGACAGCTTCTGCTGTAAAGACCAATCGGTTCTGCAAGAGCCCATCCTGATCAACACAGCTCCCGAAGGAAATCAGGTAGCTGGTGGGTGGGATCTGCCAGACCCTGGAAAGCCTTCGTCCAGGCATTGGCCCCAGTCTCCCCTGCTTTCCCTCCCTTCACAAGGCACCTCTTCTGCCTAAGGGTTCTAGTCTTCAGAACTTTGGAATCGTCATAAGGCAGCAGCACTGAGGACAGGGCTAGACAAGGATTTTATCATTTAATCCTCAGCCTCGTCATGAGAGATATTGTCCTGAAATATATTTTGTATCTGAGAGAATAGGCACAAGGAGAACAAATAATTTGCCTAAATTATAGTTAAGATGAATTGAAATCCCAGCTCTGTCCCCAGATCCCGCCACACCGAACTGTCACCCTAGATTGTCTCCCTGTAAAAGGGAAAATAACAAAGGATCTGAGGTCAGACGTGAATTTGTATCCAGGGGCAGTCTCTGAAGAGCTGGATGACTTATTTTGAACGAGTCACACGACGTCTCTGAAACTTAGTTTTTTCACCTCTAAAATGGGTTTAAGATTGCTGGCTGGCCCACAGGAGTTGCTCCACGAAAGCGTGCTCTCTTCCTCCTCTGATGACTCAGCCTTCTCTCGAAGAAACATTTGTCTTATTCTCCTCTGTGGCACTTAGGGGGCACCCCATGGCTTGCCCTCATCTTTGCTGCTTTGGGATTTTTGATCCAGGAGTTCACGTAGATCTCACTTCCCAGCCAGGCTGTGAGCACCTTGAGGCAGGGAACTAGGTCTGGCCCTTTGTTACTGTTGTCCTTGTATACTCCAGAATCTGGGTTTCATGATATCACCCAATTAGTGCTTGCTAACGATGGCTGATGCTTCTTTTTGTTAAGAAGAAAACTAAACAAGAAGACTTTTGAACATAGAGAAATGTACAGGCAATCTGATTCTGGTTTCTCTGTAAAACATTTTCTATCTATGCTTAGCTTTGTACTACTCCTTAATACAAGTGTTTAGGATTTGTGATCAACAGTAGGGACCACTGTCACCAAGTTGGATTCTGATCATAAATGTTAGCCAGTCTTCATAGTCAACTTAATGAGTGTCACCTATTCTCCTTGAGCCAGCAGCTTCATCAGGAGAGACACTTCGATAGCATTGAGAGCAGCAAGAATTATTGGACTCACTGTGGTAAACCCTTTATAGATGTTACTTTGTTTAATGCACACCCAGAATGTAAGATGGAGGCACTATTACTAAGGAGAATAAGTAAGTGGCCCAAAGTCACACAGCTAGGAGTGGGGAGAGCTTGATCTGAAACATGTCTTTTCTATAGTTTTTTGTAGGCTCTGCTGATAA
>NW_011888870.1:133485-142332 GCF_000151845.1 Pteropus vampyrus
CTCTAAAATGGGTTTAAGATTGCTGGCTGGCCCACAGGAGTTGCTCCACGAAAGCGTGCTCTCTTCCTCCTCTGATGACTCAGCCTTCTCTCGAAGAAACATTTGTCTTATTCTCCTCTGTGGCACTTAGGGGGCACCCCATGGCTTGCCCTCATCTTTGCTGCTTTGGGATTTTTGATCCAGGAGTTCACGTAGATCTCACTTCCCAGCCAGGCTGTGAGCACCTTGAGGCAGGGAACTAGGTCTGGCCCTTTGTTACTGTTGTCCTTGTATACTCCAGAATCTGGGTTTCATGATATCACCCAATTAGTGCTTGCTAACGATGGCTGATGCTTCTTTTTGTTAAGAAGAAAACTAAACAAGAAGACTTTTGAACATAGAGAAATGTACAGGCAATCTGATTCTGGTTTCTCTGTAAAACATTTTCTATCTATGCTTAGCTTTGTTCTACTCCTTAATACAAGTGTTTAGGATTTGTGATCAACAGTAGGGACCACTGTCACCAAGTTGGATTCTGATCATAAATGTTAGCCAGTCTTCATAGTCAACTTAATGAGTGTCACCTATTCTCCTTGAGCCAGCAGCTTCATCAGGAGAGACACTTCGATAGTATTGAGAGCAGCAAGAATTATTGGACTCACTGTGGTAAACCCTTTATAGATGTTACTTTGTTTAATGCACACCCAGAATGTAAGATGGAGGCACTATTACTAAGGAGAATAAGTAAGTGGCCCAAAGTCACACAGCTAGGAGTGGGGAGAGCTTGATCTGAAACATGTCTTTTCTATAGTTTTTTGTAGGCTCTGCTGATAAAGGGCTCTCGTAACTCCCTTTTCTATTCCTCTGTAGCTCTTCAACCTCCTCCCCTCCTGGTGAGTGGCATGTTCACTCCCAAAGGTGCAAGCGGGAGCTTGCTGAGCTGGTAGGTATCCAATCTTCTTAGGATGTCTTTGCAAGTCTTTGCTCAGAACCCCTGTGTCACCTACTAACTGTCATTATGGTAAATATGGACTCATTTATTTACCTGTTTTCTTTCCTTACTAGAATGTAAGCCCCACCCCCAGACAATGTTTATTTTGTTCACTGCTTTATCTCGTTGCGTGGAACAGTTCCTGCCATATCGTAGGTACTCCGTAAATATTTGTTAAGTGAATGAGCCCACTGTTTGTTGATTTCACAGTTTAATTATCAAAGAAGCTATCTTGTTTCTAAGCTATTTGGAATGGTCCCTCATTCCTCCCCGCTCTCTCCTTGCAAATACACATCGTTACTACATTTTATCTTCACAAGATTATTGTGCTTAACTGGTGAGATCACATGTAGGAAACCATAAAGCACTTTAGATATGTAACCCTCATAAAAGCAAGGTCCTTTGATGTCCCAGTGTCTGTAGAGCTATGATCTGAGAACCCAGTCCAATTCATACAGTACTATAAAAAGAAGCCCAGTGTTTACTTATGTCCCTTGAAGAACATTAAATTTGATCCAAATCATAATCTATCACAGTGTTTCTGTAAAGCATCTTTTCTCTCCTTAATTCCTTTCCCATGGGCTCTTTCTTGCCCTGGTATCCCCAAAGTCTGTCTCAATGCCCAGCCCAGTTGGCTTTTCTCTCTTCTTCCAGGCCCATATTATGTGGACTGACTGAGCCTAGTTGCTTCAGTCTTCTGATTTTTCCTCCAGCTTCTCTACCACGCTTTCATTTATGAGCTGTATAACCTTGGGCATCTAATATAGACTGTTTATATCTCCACTTTCTTTCATAAGGTGGGCATTTAATCCTGTGAGGAAGATACTATGAGGATCAATGAGTTCATGCTTACAAAATGCTTAGAACAGTGCCCGGGGCACAGTGAGCACTCTGTAACCTTAGCTGTTATTGTTGGTAGTAGCAGTAGCAATAAAAATATCATCTAACTGCTGATTGTACATTGCTGAGTATCTGAGAATCAACAGACTAAAACAGAAACTCTAGAGACAGCAAAGGGAAGGGACAAATATTAGTGTCGTTTCATATGTGTGTGAGGGAGTGGCTTACAGGGAGAGGTAAAAACTCATTATGAAATACTTTTCCTGTCAAACAGATACTGAGTATTACCAGCATTTAGATATTAGGAGAATTCTCTTCTCTTTGTCTTGCAGCTCATGGTACATATTTTCAGGTTTTTGGGTTTTTTTTTCTTAAAATGATCTTTTTTGGAACATCCATCTTCAAGTATTTTAAATCGTCATCTAATACTATCTTGAGACTCAGCTTGTATTGTCTGACCTTCTCTTTTGATTTTTTTTCTTCCATTTTTATAGCTTTCCGGCTGAGCACAGTGTTAGGTCTCTCAGAGACTCTTCTGAAGGACTCTCCCTGGCAATTTTCTTGCCACGTGATACCAAAAACATCTTTGCAAGCCCTATATGGAGGTGGGGGAAGGCAGGATGAGGGCAATCCAATCTATTTTTTATTCACCTGTGTTCCACATTCCGGCAATGACAAGGCACATGGAGATAATCGTTGGGATCAGGGCAGCTGTCCATGCCTCGTACCCGCCACCCACATCTGTGAAATCCACCAGAGAAAGGGCATGATTGTTGTCGCATGAGGAGACAGGGCTAAGTGACCCAGCTAGGTCTGAGCCCGGGGTGGGGACTAGACGAATTCTAATTTGAAAAGGCTATAATTGAGTCTGTCTGGGCTCTGTTTTCGATGTATAAATGGGAAGCAATTTAATGGAATTAAACATTTCAGGTTTAAAAGTTATAGTCAAAAGAGGAGCTAGGATGTTTGCATTATAAGCCTTGAATATCCTTTTACTCTATGTATAGGGTTTCTTTTTCCAATCATATTTTTCTCGTAACTCAAATGCAGTCTGATTTAGAAAGGAGTCCTGATTTAAAAAAAAAAAAAAAAAAAAAAGAACTTACAAATAGGATAAAATCAGGAAGTGTTGATTTGCTTCTATGTTTTGTTCTAAATTTTAAAAAGCTCTTTTAGAGTTGCAAACTCTCCTGGGTGTCTTGTGTATCTGTTTCAAAGCATTAAGTCCCTGCTCAAGTCTTATAGGAGTTAGAGTGATATTGGAGGAAAGAAGAGAGATACTGAAATCTAAGGCAGTAGGAACCACAGCCAAGAGAAGCTCAAGGTGAAATGAAGATGAAAATGTGTCTGAGGTTCAACTTAACGCAAAAGGGAAACGATGAGCTGGGGGCGGGGAGGAGGGGGCGGATTTAACCCACATCCTTGTTAATCTCACAAGGAGAGGCGCAGCCTTAAGGCTGGTCCCTGCTAATCCAATGACCTGTCAGACACATTTTCTTGAGGTCTTGGAAGCACATGGAACAGGTGGAGGGGATGAAGGCAGAGAGCTAGATCTCGGTGAAGCAGCCCAAAGACCCCCGACTAGACCCATATCCAGAATCCCCACAGTGGTGGGCAGTACCAACCTGCTGTCTCTTGACACTTCTCCAGGTATTTCCTGACGCTTTTACGGCATTGTCATGCCCAAGAGGCAGGAGAGTGAGGTGGTTGAGAGTTTAGGTTCTGCCCGCTGAATACCTGGATTACAGTTCGTATCACCTTGGGCAAATAATCTACAATCTCTGATTGGTACAACCAAGCGGTCAGCACCTTGGAGGGATGTGCTACTCACTTTCCTGGATGCAAGACCTTACACTTTGATCAGTCGCTCGCTTGATTTTTTTATAAAGAGGTGAAGCAGTAAAGAACTGACTGAATACGCCGACTGTGGAAGGGTGTACAACTTTTAAAAAGTTCTTTTTTAAAAGAATTCATTATTCAACAGCAGTCTCTAGGAAAGGGGAAACAAAGCTGGAGGGGAGGAGAATGTGGAATAGGAGACAACAAATAACAAAAAGCATCACTTCAGAGAAGTCAAGTGAAGGGAAAAAAAGAACTCAAGGCTGAGAGTTCACCAGTAGGGGGCTCTCCGTTTTGAGGGTGCAAAGGGAAGCCTTAGAGCCAAAGGCTGGTACCATGTCCCACAGCTAATCAGTAGCTGAGAGAGGATAAGGATGTGGGGGTTCCAGCTCCCGCTTCACTCACTTATCTCTCCTCCTTCCACCCTTCCTTGTCACCCCTTCTCCCTGCTCAGTGTGTCCTTGTCAGTGCACATTCATGAACGGCCAGAGGGGTCTTCATCATTTTACTTTCTCCTATTCCCCACCCTTCTACCCCTGCCCTGCAAAATGTTTAACTTACTGCCTAGGTCGCAGCTTCCCTGGAAAAAGCCAGCTCAGTACAGTGTTACATCACACACCACCATCTGTGTCCTCACTGGGGACAGCAGCATCCGGCCCCTCATGGAGCCATCTTAGAAGGTAATGAGAATGTGGTGTGGCCCAATTCCCAGTGATGGTGCCTCAGGCAAGAAGGAATAGTACTGGAGAAGAGAAAACTAAGGCCCAAACACCGAACTCCAAACCCACCAAAAGCTGGCCACTGAGTGAAAAAATGGTCAGTGTCCCCTCCTCAGAAACGACATGGCTAGAGATTCTACCAGCCTCTTTCCTGCTCACGGTGGGACCCAAAGTCAGCAAGAGAGTTGTCACTGCACTGAGAGCTGCCAGCCCACAGCCTCCCTGGCCTGGCCCCTCCCTAAGAGCCCTGAGTCCTGCATCATCATCAGAATTAAGCTGGAAAAGGATGCCTTCTGAATAGGCAGACTCCCAGGGCCCTCGCCAAATGGATGAATCAGAATCTATGGGGTTGGGACCTCAGATTGCTCATTTTAAACAAGCTCCCTAGATAATGCTGTTGGAAGTTTAAAATCACAAGTTTAAATAGAAACTTAATGCACTTCCCAACTCCCCAGCAACCAAGCGAATCTCTCATAAGTCTGTTGGGAAATCTCAGACCCCAAACCCTCTGCAGAACATATCACTACACGAGAGGCCCCAGAACAAGACTGTGAGTCCCAACTCTGGCAGAAAGGGGACATTTCCCTAAGGAAGCACTTTTAATAAGCTTGGAAAACAATTTACTCTGCAGCCTGCACAGCCTGCAGCAGCCTCTTAGCTCTCCATGGCTTAGAAGGATCTTCTTAAACTCGAATGAGGTGGCCTGATGACCAGCGGTCTTAGCTGGCTTGAGCCCACTCCCCAGATTTGGGCCTAGATATTGTTGATGGAAACCCTTGAACAGAATTCTGGGAGAGGAGAGATGCAAGCCCCAGGCTTGCTGCATTTCTCATAAGGAAAACTGTGTTGCAGAAGTTGGTTGCGCTGGAGACACAGACGTTAATTAGATGGGGTGTGATGATGACGGTGAGAAGCCACGGAAACAGGCAGGGCCTGCGAGGAAACCACAAGCCACATGCCACCACCTGGGCCTCTGCGTTCTCTCTTTTTCCTTTTTTCTTCTTTTTCTTTCTCTGTCCACATTTCTCTCTCCTCTTTTTCTCCTTTTCCTTTCACTCTCTTCTTATTTACGTTTTTGCGTCTCTCTTCCCCTCCCGTATTCTCTCTCTTTTTCTCTTCCTCTCTCTTTTTCTCTCTGTCTCTTCTTGTCTTCCTTTTCATTTTTTCCTTCTGTCCTCTCCTCACCTTCCCCTCCATTTTGCAACAAACGTTTACCAGGTGTCCACTCTGTGCCCAGCCCTATGGATAGCACTGAGGTAAAAGAAACACACCATCAGTGGCCTCTAGAAGCTCCCAACTCACAGGGAAGTTCCAAAGAATAGGCAGTTGCAATTCAGTTACAAGTGGTCAGGTAGGGACACCTAAAACAGGCATCGAACCTAGGCTGCAGTTCAAGGACGTGATGGCTAAGCTGACACCTAAGAAGTAAATATGCCGCAGACCAGCAAAGGGCTGGAGGAGGGGTAGAGAATGCTCCAGGCTGGTATAAGTTCCTAATTCAAGAGAAAGCCTGGCACCTCTGCGGGACTGTGAGGTCCAGGGCTGCCATGCACGGTTGTGTAGGTCGTGTCCTGCACCAGGGCATTGGGTGAAGGAGCCAAGAGCCATTCTGGGGCCTGGGCTTTCCTTTCAGACAGTGAGTCTCCTGTGTTGGGCACCTATCTTGACAGCAATGTCATGCCAGTTTCTTCTGCTGTTACTCTTCTTCATAGTATGTTGACAAAAGATTGGGACAAGAACAATAAACCAGAGCTTAAGTAGAAGCATCTTCCTGTTTCTTTGTTCAGAGATGTTGCATAATAGCCTCAGCCTCTGCCCAGGTTGAGGCTCATCAGATCTAACCAAATCTGGAATTCCTTCCCCAACACTTTATCCTCCGGGTACATTTGGTACCCCCGTCTTCAGATTAGCCTCTTTTACCTGAAGTAATCCATGCCCTTTGGTTGGACCGCATGGAAATGTTTAGTTTCCCAATATTTGCAGCCAGCATTTACCTAGTGATGCTTCATTACCATTTAGAGAACAGCCTTCATAATGTATACTGGGAATCATCACTTATTTTCACCTTCAGAAAGAGGAGGCGTTTTGATATATTGAATTCTTTTTCAGAGTTTGGCTCCAAATCTGAGCCAAAGGCACTTGAAACAGTTTGATGCATTTAAGAGACATCTGCATACTTTCCTAGTAATTAAAACTCATTTGACTGGTCAGGGAGGTGATTTTCAATTGCAGCAAAGATGGCCTCAAGACCCCAGCAATGCCATCCTTCACCTTTAAACTAAAACCACAAGGAAAACTAAGGGTCATTTCTCATATCATTTTTCTCTACAGTTTAATCCAAAGATAGACTTCACTCGGATTGAAATAGTGTTGACTCAACCTTGCCCATCAAAGTTCTTTAAAGGAAGGTTCACTTGACATTGAAATGGGACTCTGAAATATTTAGGAAAATTAATCTATATTGTTATCTTTGGGGAAGATATTTCAAAATGAGTGGACTTCATCTTCTTTGCATAGAAGAACCTATTTGTTTGCAAATAATGTAAATGAGGAAAAAGGTTCCCCCAGCCTTTAAAATTCGTACTCTCAGAAGAGGGAAAAAGAAAATGTGTTTTTGTCCTTCAGTGGGTATGACAGGTGACAGAGATGCATACAAATGCGATAGCCTGTCCCCAAGTATGGAGATGTGACTAGAAGACAGTCCCAAAGGCATGACTCAATGCCATAGACACAGAGACTAAGAGACCTGGAGGGTTGTCCTGCTCAACCTCTCATTGGGCTCAGCCAAGGCAAGCAACTTTCCCAAGGCCCATAGCCAGTAAGTAGTAATGCCAAGATGAGTCTCCAAGATAACTTAATCTTCTGCAAAGAACTTTCTTCAGCACCGTGATGCTCCTTGATGTGTTGTCTTTTATTTCATTAATTCATAAGAGCTCAGCTCTGTATTGAGATCCACAGGAAGTAAATGACATTGTACCCACTTATAAAGAGCTTGTGATTCTTCTAATCATCCTAAAATAACAGAATTACTGTTTTTGAGCTAGTCCACTGACCTGAAGAGAACCCTTTAGGTTGTATACAAAGGGGTTGAAAAAAACACCTGTCTTGTATACAGAGAGATAAGCTTAATTCACGACTACCATTTCCTGGCCATTTACTGGGATCAGAGAGACAATGGCTTAAAACATGGAGGTCAGAAGCTGATAGAGAGGGAGGTACTTCCTTCTCTCTATGATAGACCAGAAATGGGAGTGTGTGAGAGTGTGTGTGCATGCATGCGTGTATGTGTGTGCACATGTGTGTGTGTGCATGTGTGTGATTTTAGGCATAATTGGCACATATCTAACATACACATGGATTTTGAAACCAAACATATCGGGCTCAAATATTGACTTTAACAACACCTACTGTGTGTTCTTGGCTAAAGTAGGTAACCTCTCTCAGCATCATTTTCTCTATGTTTGAAGAGGGAATGACAACTTACCCATTGCTGATGTGGAGCCTTGGTGTGAAGACAACAAGGCAGAGAATGTGACCTCCCTGCACCCAGTGGATAAAGGAGAGGTCAGCTTCTCTTTTAGGGGGCGGTTATTATTAGAGAGAGTGGAGAAAGGAGCTCTATCCTTATTTTTCCATATTCTTAAATTTTTCTAGGATTAAGTTATTTGCCATCATGAAACAGAAAGAAGGAGGAGACACAAAGGAGATTTTATTAAGAATGAAAAATGGCTACACTTTTGAGAATAAGCTCGTTGAATCTAAGTATGCTTTCAGAATAATTAATAAGAAAGCCAGGAATGAGGAAATGAATTGCTATTGGTACAACTGCCTTCTAAATGACAACCTCAAGGTCGATACTCAGTTTCTCAGTGGAGAAAAGGGAGGCCTCTGTTCCCAGACTGCTTGCTGCCTTGGGACACAGAGAAGGTGGCTCTATCCATCATAACAATATATTCTAAGATGGGAATGAATATTTATTAAGCCCCTACCACGTGCTCAGGCTGTACTAGCTGCTTTTGCATGTACAAATTTAAGTAACTTATCAATCTTATAAATTAGGTATATTTAAGTCTATTGTACTGATGAAGAAATTGAAGGCTGAGAACTTTAGTTCTCGCCCAAAGACTCATGTTTGGGAATTGATAGCCATTTAGAACTCAAGCCTGCCTGACTCCAAAACTTCTGCTCTTTCCTCTCCATGAAACCACCTTCTATGAAGTACGCAGTGGATGTGACAGGAGGTAGATTTAGGGCACTGGGGGCCAGGGTCTCACTTTATTGATGATTATCTCACTTGTCCTAGGTTTTAGAACCACCACTTAGTAGCTAAGTGACTATGACAAGTTACTTAACCTGTCTGATTTCCACCTCAATTTCCACATCTGTAACCATTTTGTAATTTCAAAAATATCATTTCCATCCTATAGGAATACTGAGAAGTTTAGAACCTATATACTACCTATCCTTGTTTAGTTTGCT
>NW_011888870.1:143667-183032 GCF_000151845.1 Pteropus vampyrus
AGAATGGCACATTGGTTCATTACATTGATGTCATCATGTTGATCGAGCAGTACAAGCAAGATGTGGCACCTGTGCTAAAGGCCTTGGTCAGACACATGACTAAGGATGGTGAGAGATAAACCCTACGTATTTCAGGAATCATTCATTTCAGAATTGTTTTCCAGGGATCTAGTGATTAGGGATATATTCGGATATTTCCCAAAAGTAAAAGACAAATGACTATAGTTTGCATTCCCTACCACTGCTTTGAGTTCTGGAGGCAACATATTCCACACCGAGGCATATTGCACCTGCTGGTGGAAATGAAATGCTTGACTGGGGGGCACCAAGTAACCATGTGTCCATAACCGCACACTCTGAACTAAATTCAGCTAGACCTACAAGTAATAGAATCAGACACGTGCAGCAGCCGTCCATCCATAAAATTAAAATGGTACGTCTGGGACTGAGTATCAGCACAGGAAAAGGGGCGCAAATGAAATGCACAGGCAGTCGTTCAAAGCCCTGTGTTACCCATTACAGTTGAATTAGTGGTCCCTTTGGCTGCACATATAGCCATAAAGAGGGACCTACGACCAGCCAAAGGAGAAGGAAAATATCCAATCTTGGCTTGCAGGTGGGTCAGCCTGGGATGTGGGTGCATGCCAATAATGGGAAATGACTGCATTATAGAGTGGCCTTGAAAGGAGACAGTGGAGAGTGACAATCTTCTTACTGGGTGGGACTGTGAACAGTGTACCTGGTCATCTCCTTTGCGTAGAAAGATAAGTGGTTCAGGGGGAGAATATACTCCTTGACTGATGGCTCAGAAGCATAGAAGGAAAACATAGAAGGATTGTTGATAAAGATGTCTATGGTAGAGACATGTGAATGGACATATCAATGTGGACCTCAAATTTCTATATCTCACAATAAAGCCAACGAGAAAGCGTGCACCACAGGAGAGGCTCCAAACAACCCAGCAGGCAAAGCAACTCTGCTGTTGATGTTATCCAGCCTTCCAGTTCAGCCATCCCAGAACTAGACTGGCACACGAACAGATGAGCCATGGGGACAGAGACAGAGGCCACAAATGGGCCCAACTCGACAGTCTCCCACTAACGTTCCCCTTGCCATTTACTCTCATGGCACTTCATAGCTCTCCTGTGCTGCATATACCACAATTGTAACTAAATTTCACCCTTTTTCCCAAATTAAGACTGAGGGAGAAAAGCACCTCTCTCTAGATATTTCACAATTTTTCTTTGTGTAACTAAGAGAACCCTTAGAGAAGGAGCACAGGTCTCTCTTTTTATTCCAGCAGTCCCCAAAGGTTTCAATCTGGAAGAAGGAAAGAATAATAATTGGATTTACTAGCTTTGAGGAAAAGAGCTCTCTGCAGCTTACAGGAACTGAGTAAATTTTTTTTCTTTTTTTTTTTTTCCCATGGCTTGAGAATGTACTGTCCTTGAGAACTTACTAACGTCCTCAGCAATGTGAATATGTGTGTGGGTCAACAAGTATCAAGTTAGTTAGAAAGGTCTATTTGCAAAGCATCCTGTCAGAAAAACCATAATGTTGTCCCACCCAGGCCCGTGACAGCTGGAGCCCCAAGTCCCCTTCCCCATGCTGGAATGTCAGTCGGTGTCTCCACTGTCTTGCTAACTTTCTGGGAAACCAGTCCTGACTCAAGGACGCGCTGTTAGGAAATTGTATGCTGAGAATAACAGAGGGGGGACTGGGTTGCTGATTATCTCACAAGAAGAGGGGTGGAGCTCCCTGCAGGAAAAGATAGTGGAAGAGTATGAATCCGTGGGCAGAGGAACCAAGGGGAGAACCTGAGTACCTAGAGGAAGGGGTTACCTTAAACCCTAATTTTCCATCGAGTTTTGGAAACGTATTCAGCATGTAACCTTGTTTCTTTTCCTAAGTTGTCTGCCCTTTTCTAAAAGTACACATTTTATTGGAAATATAATATAAATGCCAGAACATGTATACTTAAGTACACAACTCAATGAATTTATTTTATTACCGTATCATGCATACACACACAGAGACAGGCTGCCGACCTCTGAAGAAATGGGAAAAACAGATGCTTGGAATACTTAATTAATAGAATGTGTAGTTCTTTCTTGATATCTGTCTTGTGCAGCAAGAGTATAATCTCCCTGAGGGCCAGGACAAACTTGCCTTTTACACTACTGTAATCTAACTAATTAGCCTAGTGTGTAGCATGTAGTATGCATTCAGTAAATTTTAGTTATCTTTTGGAAAAGATAAAGGAAAGAGAAGAGGCACCACTACGAGACAGTGCCACTTAGAAGAGGAGTAATATAAAAACAAACCACAATACCAAAGAGTCTTAAACCTGACAGACTGCCCTGGAGTAGGAATCGAGCATTTCTAAAACTTAACCGTTTGTTCATTTTTCATTCTCCACTGTTCGTAATCCTCTATGCCAGTGGAAAGGGAATGCAATTCTTCTCATTTCAGAGGCTCCTGGCCTCATCGGATTCCATGTGGTATTGAGTGGATTGTTAAAAGAAAAATGCAAAGAGGGACTAGGGTAGTGGTTTCTGTGAAGTAACTGTAATATTCAAATTAAAGCTGTAAATCAACTATGCAAATGAGCCTTGCTCAGAGAAGAAATGCAATCAAACAGCCTGCAGAAGAAAACTTAATAAGCCCTGCCTCTCCTTCTATTACCTTGTGACCAAATTTCCTGAGAGTTCAGGTCTTGCGGGAATGCTGAGGGAGTGTAGTAGCTCCAGGCATTCCAATAGCTCTCATAGCAACTCTCCTGGGACCTGGCGGCATTTTAAAGCTTCAAGAAGGACTGAGCAGTTTGCATCTGTGACTCAATCAAAAGGCATTAAATATGCATCTGATCAAGATAGTAGTTAAGAATGTGAAGCACCTATGGGGAAAATTTGCATGAAATTATAGCCATATGCACATGCTTTCCCTCTGAAATGGCTTTGGGACTAAAATTCTCATAAGAGAATTGGTTAGAGAATGGTAGGCTACTCAAAGAAGAATGGCTGTCAAGAGTTTGGGGGAGGGTAAATCAAAAGTAAAGGTCAGTTAAGAAAGATGGGACCCAGTCCTACCTATGGAATTTAATGCGTACCATTTATTGGTGACCATAGATTCATAGAAGCCAAGTGACTATATATCCTGATTTGCCCAAGACAATCCCATCTTATAGCTAGTATTCCAATATAATTATTATTAGTACCCCCTTTTTATTCTTAAACATGCAACGGTTAGGATAAGTTACATGGCCATTGTATAAAGTCAGTATCTTCAAAATCGTTCACCTTTCAGGCAAGTCAAGCACTCAGTCAAGGAGCTTGGGAAGTCTCACAATCATAGCCCAGACCTTTATCCATTAATGATGAGTCTGGTAGGTTTCCTGTCTCTGGAGTTATCCAGGCAAAGACTAGATAAAGGAGATTCAGGCAGAAAATAGGGACCTAAGACAATGTCTCTGTGGAGTTCCTTCTTTCCCTGAAATTCAGCAAGAATCAGAGATTAGGCGGGAAATAAATCCAGAGTGGAGATAGTTTCTCAAGTTTCTGCAGGAAGATGGCACTTCTGCTAGATCAGAGGGAAAGAAGTGAGATGAAGGGGAAACAGTAAGTGTGGTTACAGATGCTACATGCCCACCTCAACCAAAACCTGCACCCTGGCTCTAGTGTGGATGCCAAGGACAGCAAATTCTTGATAGATGCAAGAACTCAGGTATGTCAGGGCTTCATCTCAAACAAGATAGGTAGGTTTGGCTGCAGTATTAAAATATCAGTAGCTCAAAGCAACCAAGTTTTATGTTCGTCTCCGCCACACTCTCCGTCACGTGTTGGCTGGGAACCTTTGCTCATGTCATACTGGGGAACTCTTTGTTTCCATGGTTATTGAAGTAGGACAAAGGAATATTCTGAATCTCCCACTACCTCTGAAAGTTTCTGCCTACCGTGACAGTCATTACTTCTACTCACATTTCATTGGCCACAGAAAGCCACATTCACATGGATAGGCCTAATTTTTTATGGGAAGGGAAGTCCTACCATGGTTATGGAAGGCAGAGAACAAGAAGTATTTGGAGACTAGCACCAACTACAGGTTTAGTAGTTGAAAGAGAGTACACAGATGGCATGTTGAAGTGCCTGGTATACAGCAGGAGCCAACCACACACCAGCCTCTCCAGAAAAATGTCTGCCTCCTTTGGAGCACTTCCTTCCCAGCTCCTCTGTTCTTTCTTTCAGAGGAGACTCTACCATCAGAGATAGTTAAGCCTGGGGACTCGGAAGGGAAAGAGACTGGGCAGCACTCCTCAAACGAGTGAAGAGTTACTACGTGGATGGCAGGCAAGGACTTGTCATAGCCTGCCCTGAGCACATCACAACAGCAGCAGCAGCACTAGTATGTAGTATCTGTATGGCACTTACTATGTGCCAGCACGGTCTTAAGTATTTCACTATGTATTCAATCCTCACAACAGCTATTTGGGATGGTTTCTATTAGTACCTTCTTTTTAAAGATGAGAAAACTGAGGCAAAAGGTAAAGTACAGCCCATTTGCTCCAGAGGAATCAGAACACTCCTGTCTTGATGCTATTGGATAACAATAGATGCTATTGAGTAATAATAGCATCTAATGGCATAGCATGTACTAGAGCATTGTTTTGCAGGGAATGGAACTCCTGGGGCTTACGAGATGATTTTATTGATTCCTTAAGAGCATTAGATAACTGAATCGCATGATGATAAGTACATTTCCTTTTCATTGCTTTTTCCTCTTTGTTTCCCAATTCTTCTGATTATGTCAAAAATAAAGCTTAGATGTCAAGAACATACTGTTACTAACCAACACTCGTTACTCTCACTTTGGAGGAAGAGAAGGAAGGCCTCAGGCATGGGGCCTTCTGCAGCCATCATTGTCTGCCTAGAATTCAAGAACATTTTGTTTACATTGTAATTATTGTTATTGTTGCTTTCTCTTATTGGAAATTGGTGCTAGATTTCCATTTATGGCAGCAACATAGTCTCATTTTAAAACACATTTAAGTGGGGGGAAAAAGGAACTGATATGGTAAAATAGAAAATAAATAGCATGGGTGGCATTCAGACAGACCCCAAATGAAGTGGTTGATCAAAGGCTAGAAGTTGAAAAACAACATTCTGAAGAGATGGGTTTGCAAGGCAGCAAGCTGGACTTAGGGGAGATGGTAAGAAATTATTTTCCTCTTGTTGATTGCTACTCAGTGGTCATTGACAAAGACAACGATAAGAATCTACTCTTTCCCACCCAGGACTCATGTTAAAGTGTCCCTGAGCCCTGAGAAGCTACAAATTTAGGACGAAATGAACCTGAGTAAAGTGAAAGAGAGGGCGTTGGCTCAGGCAGGGGGAGAAGTGGCCTTAGACGGGTGACTAGCTGTGTGAACCTGGGTGAATTTCCTACCAACCCAGCGCCTCAAGATTATCATCTACAAACGGGAAGAAAGAAAACCTACCTGCCAGGTTTGTGTGTGTGTGATTATTAAGTCATATCATGGGGAAAAGAGCACCTGGCTTACTTTGCTACCTGTTGTAAAGATCAAGCATTCGTTCTACAAATATTTAAGAAACCACCATGGGCTGGGCAGCCAGAAGGCAGCCTCAGCTTTTGCCTTGTAGCACTGGTTCTAGTGGGCATTTTCATTAAGAGCTGCCAAAAGAGAAACAAAACCATGGAACTGCCATGTGTCAAGGATTTACCAGAGATTAGGTGTTGAGCTCAGTGTCATCCCATGAGTTACCCCATTTCATCCTAACAACAGTTCTGTGAAGAAGGTAGTTAGCATCATTCCCATTTTATAGATGAGAATCTGGAGCTTTAAAAGGCTGAGGAATTGACATAAGCTTATGGAATCAAGTGTATGACAGAGACAGGACTCAAACTCACAGCTGTTTTCCTCTTAAAACAGGTGTTATCCGGGAAAACAGAGGTTGGATGGATTTTAGCAAGGAGAATGGAGCTGCAATAAAAGCACTTAACAAAGTTGGCCCTGAATCCACCCAAGGACTTTGTGGATTGTGAGACACTAAGGGGGGAAGTTGCTGATGCTCATTATTCCTACTGCTTTATTTTTGGATTATTTTTAGAGTCGAATCTTCCCCATGGGGCATTCGAAGTTCTCCCAGTGCTTGTGAAAGCCTGTAGGGGAATTCCATTATTAGAGCAATGCCCCCCAATGCTTCCCAAGCTTTCATGCAAACAGGAATCACTCCAGGGGAACTTATTAAAATGTAGATTCTAAGTGTAGAGCGAGTTCTGAGATTCTGCATTTCTAATCAGCCCCTATGGTCCCTGCTGCTGGTTCACAGACCACAGTTTGAAAAGCAAGACATTCAAGCCCTCGGAACCCAGGGTGGACGTCTCTTCCCCACCTTCTCATGGAAAGTCCCTTACTAAGCTCTAAATCAAGATATAGCCATTGTGGCAAGATGAGCAGCCTTCTTGCCTTGGTGGGAAATGGTGGGGTGGGAGGTGGAGGGCACTAGGTAGGCCTGGAAGCACAGCACAGCAGCCTCAGCTCCAAGTGGAAGACGCAGGTGAGAAACCTGTTGACTCATCAATTCCCGCCAGCAATTAGCCAGAGGGAAGCTGGTCTGTGGAGCCATGATCATTTACAAGTGGCTCCAATAGCCCTCCCCACACTCCTGGAAGGCACCACTAAGTGCTCCCTATGAAGGCTAATGAAAAATCCATAAAACGTGCAGCTAATTGCACTTACTCTCGGAGTGCTAGCGCATTTGAGGAGGGGAGTCTCTCTCGCCTTGGTCGTGGCCTTTTGCTTAGTTATTTGCTTTCCTGTCTCTAGCTGTCCAGGTGCTGGGCTGGTGCGTGTTACGCAGGTAAGTGGTGTCAGGCTCTTCCTTGGAGTCATCGCATTTCATCCTCACTCCTACCCAGAAGGATAGATAAGGATGCTGAAACTCAGATTCAACCCCAGGGCTGTGGACTCCAAACTCTAGTCTGGAAATAGATTGTTGGCGGTGAGGGAGGAATATCTGTGAACTACCTGAAATTCTATACAGAGCTGTGTGTGGATGTGCATGTAACAGTAACTATATTTCATTAGATTCTCAAAGACATATGTGATTCTCCCAACAGGCAACAGCCCCCTGGTTAGATTGTACAGCTGAAAAGAAGTGCCTTGGGCCATGATTCTGTCTGTCTTTGTGAGAGGGCCTGGTTTTTCATGTCAGATTTTCAAACAACCCCTCAAGAGATAGTTGGGAGTTCAGAATCTATGACTTGAGAAAACACAGAGCGACAAAAGGAGCTCTAAAGTCAGGCCTGCTCTCAAGTGAATTCGAATTTTAATAATTATACCAGCATCTGCACACACATGGTAAATAGGAGGAAGTGCATGTGGCAAATACGGCTTTTTTCCCCTCCTTCCTCTAATCCTGACCCCTATGCTGCAGGGCTGAGTCTCAATGGCAGAGATCCCTACCCCTGATACGAAGCTCATGCCACAGTATTACATGCCCACAACAAGCAGCTGGAGTCCCGTCCCTGTTTTAATCACAAGAAGCGGTTCATGACAGAGATTAAGAGCAACAGCTGTGTTTGAAGTCTGACACACCTGGGTGTAAAGTACGGTCATATGTAACCATTGGACAATCATCTCAGTTTACCAATCTATAAAATACAGATAAGAACAGTACCTACCTCATCATAGATGCTATCAGGATTAAAGAGACGATACACATAAAGCATCGCAACCATTCATTTAGCATCTTCAAAGTGCAGGCCACTTTACATTATCTCATTTAATCTTGAGCTTTTGAATGTTTGTGTAGCTTATTCAAAGTCCCAGGAAAAAAAAAAATTGATTTGAATTAGGTGTGTCTAGAAGCTAAACCCATAACCAGTATGCTTTTCGCTCTCTCAGTCACCTCTCTATGCCCTGAATGGCACAGTAGAGCCATGCACACATAGGCACTTAATAGATAGGGGTTCATTTAAATTGGTCTAGCTTCTAACCTGATATGCATATTTAGGAATGAAACAAACACCAAGAATCAGGTGGAGGCCTTCTCTGGAAGTTTGGGCTGCTGAGAAACATGTGCTGGTGTCAAAAAAAGGCTTGTTGACAGGCATCATAGAAAAGAGCCTGGGGGTGGCATCAGATAACACAGACCCTTGACTGGATGACGAAGTGGTCATGATTTCACCTCTGAGCTCAGCTGTCATGTGAGAGTATCCATAGCTGCCTCATCTCTCTCAGAGCTTGCTGTAAGGAGTGAATGAGATCATTTGTATGAAATTGTCTAACATCGTAGGTAAGGTTTCCTCACCATTGGTATTACAATCATGGTGACACATAGGAAAGTCCCAAGAGAACTCCAAAACAATTCTGCTTTGGAGGAAATGTTACATTTAAAGAGATAAAGGACAGGAAGGAATGTCCTCAATGGAAATCAAAAAGTAACTGATTCTCAGTCTTAAGGCACCTGTTTAGGGGTGGCGGGTAGAATGGCTAAAATTCATGGCCTTCCCAAGTTCATCTTGCAGAAAGTATTAAGTGATTTAAATAAGATACTTATCAACATTCAAACTTTACCCCCCAAATGGACTCAGTTTTCCTGACAACATTTATAGCTTAGTAGCCGGGGGACGGGAAGAGTTCTATTACATAAAGACAGAAAAATTTAAGGATCTCTACAAACCAGGAAGGCTCCATTCAAAAAGCTCTGCGTCGAATTTGTACAGCTCAAGAGATGGCAATAGTCAGTAAGTGATTTTCAGCACAAGACAGCACAATCGGCCAGTCTGTCTTTCAAGCCAACTGAGCAAGGCCATGACAGCTGAATCACTGTTCCCAGCACGAAGGAGCAGGGTCAGCCTCTCAGCACATCCATATGTGTCCCCAGGACTGGCCAGGCCACCAGCTTTAATAATCAGGCTGAGAAGGCTGCAAGCAGCCCCTTCCTTGGGAAGCTTTCCTAGCAGTTACAAAGCGATGTCCTATCAGGAGCTAGGACAGCCTGATCAGCCTGTCTTATTGCTTATTGAATCACCACCGTCCTGCACATAGCAGGGACTCAGTAAACATTGAATGGATGAAAAAGATCCCTGAAGCTCCAGGAGGGTGAAGCCCTGCACACGACAGAGTAAGAAGCCACTGACTTTTCTGGTAATTCATTTACCAAGTCAAGCTTAGGAATCAGAGCAAGCAGATCTGTATCCGACTCACCCCTCTATTTTCCAAGCAGAGCTGTCATTGGAATTAAAGAAGCTGTAATTAAAGTACCTTATTTGGGCATGCTGTAATTAGCTACCAATTTAGCGTGCCATCAAATGTAATCTGAATATAAACACCAGGGCTGCAGGTGCCAATACCCTGGAGAGTTCTGGGAGCTAGTGAGCCCAGCCTGCTTTTCTCATAAGACCTCATTACCCCCAAGTGACTCACCTGGTGAGGCAGACTTGCTGGGACCCACGAGAGTGAGCCCCAAGCCAGTCTGTCTTTCCAAACACTTCTAAGCCTTGAGAGTTAGACTTCCAGGGAGCAGATTTATCTCTTCACCACATAGAGAAACTTCGGATGAAGGTGGCTTCTTCGATCTACACTTCAAAGGGAATAGTGTGGCTTCGTGATTAAATACAAGCTGTGCAGAACGGTGGTGATTCAATAAGCAATAAGACAGGCTGATCTGCTGGAAGCTCCAGGAGGGTGAAGCCCTGCACTCAAGCGGTGTGACCTTGAGTAAATAAGTTGACTTCTCTGAGGCTGCTTGCTTATCAATAAAATGGCAATACTAGCATTCATCCCACAGTGGTGTGTGATGAAGGTGGAACCGGAGAAAAGATGTAAACAACTGGCATTTTGTCCAGCACAGAGTAGAGCTGAACTAGAACATCAGTCTCTCCAGATGCATCCAGCCCTCTGATTCTAATCTGGCCCGACTGGCTATTCTGTTGTACCTCAAAACAGGGTCCTGATGAGAGGAGGACCTGGAACTGTGGGCCAGGGTCATGTGACTGTTCTCTTTCCATTTGGAGCTTGAGAGTTTTTCTGTAGCCACTGAAATGGTGTGGAATTAGCCACACATGTGCAAGAATTTGTTTGCTTTGTCCTGGGAATATATCTGCCTAACATGTATGTGCATGGCTATTTCCTGCTGGACCCTTAGCTCCTGAAGACCCCTCCCCTCCTCTACATCAGGCATCTCCCAGTTCCTCAGAAAATTTTTCCTAGTGTCCTATGCATAAAGGTATGGACCCTGGCTGTAGTAATAAATGGGCACATTCAGCTAGGCTGGATGTAAGTAACTCAACGCATAATCTCATGGCCCCGGGCAGCATTTTCCTCCCAAGAGTGTCCGATCAGCTTTCTGCCCTAATGTGCAGCCTGCTCACTCAGCGCATCCTCAGAGATATTGGCTAAGGCACCTACTACATTAGACACTCTCAGGACTGCTTTACATACAGGCAAGGATAGAAGCCTCTTGAATGTAGTCATCTCAGAATAGCCTTTCCGCACCTAACCTAACCCAGCCTCCTTTCAGCCATTCTCTATCATTTCAGCCTTTTAAATTTTACATCCCATAAATGTCTGATAATTTCCTGCTTATTCCTTTAGTCTGTCTCTCTCCTACCTAAAGGAGGGTCTTTCTCTTTATATGGATTCCACTCCCTGGCAGATCCTGGCACATAGTAGATACTGGATATATTTGTTGAGTGAATGAATCTTCATAACAATTATCTATAAAATGAGGATAAACCCACCTAAGAGAGGTCAGGTGACTCATATGACTCAGCTGGAATGCCACAGAACCTCAGTTCAAACCTAAGTCTCGGCTAATCTAAAACCTGATACCTATTTGCGGTAAGAACCCACAGACGATTTCCCAAATAAAGTGAATGTGGCTGGACCTGCCCTCGTGGCTCTTACTATGATGGCACCCCAGCAACAACCATCGGGGAGCTTTGAAAAGACAAGGTTTATTACTCACAAGTCCCGGGGTATACACAGCACACCCAGGCACACAGCAAGGTCAAGGGGTCACACAGAGAGAGAGCAGGGGAGGGAAAGATGGGTGGGAAGGAGAGAAGGGAGGGAGAGGACCTAGGGTTCTGCCTGTATTAGGGTCAAGAATGGGATGCCTTGTGTTTTGCTGGTTCACTCTTTCTTGGTGAATTTAAAATGTAAGAGCAGGAATTAAAGCACTGGAAGGGAAAAGCAACTCGTCTGTCAAATGGTCAGTCATCTAAGTCAATCAGGGCATTTAAAAAGGAAATGTCAGGGGTAGGGAAACCTGGCTCTTTATCTTGTTGAATAGTTGGCAATGTATTTATTCAAGATGGTTGTCTTTGAAGTGGATGCACAGCAATCAAAAGCTTAATGTCAGGCGCTTACATTGCAATCAAAAAAGCTAATTGACAGATGCTAATGCTTCCAGCACACTGCATTTAGTTCAACTCAACATGTATTTTTTGAGCACCTGCTAGATGTAGGCCAGAGACCAGAATATTCTTACAGGATCCAAAGTTCTGATTCTGTCGTTTGCTACTGTTGGGTTACCGTCACATATGTGACTTAACTTCTACAAGCCTCAATATCTTTATCTGTAAAATGAGGAACATGATAAAGTTTAATTCATAGGTGTTGGATGATGTTCCAATAAAAATGCATGCAAAAGTGATTGTAAATAAAAAGTGCTATTAAGTTATTAAATAACCCCATAGATGTCAGCAGTGGGAACAGGAAGTGTGTACTGAGAGGCAAGAAGACGATGTCTTCCTCAGCTGGCTGGAATGACAGCATGGCTTAAGAAACTGTCTTGATTTTGAAAAAATCAAACACTTCCATATAGTGGACTTACGTGAGAAGCAATAGTGGTTACGATCACAAGCTCAGGAGCCAGACTGACCGACTGCTTCACCACTTACTTACTGGGCGACCTTGGGCGAGTTACTTACCTTGTCTGTGCCTCAGTTTGCTTACCTGTCAAATAATGTTGTGAAGATTAAGTAAGTCAATATATGTAAAGAACCTAGAACCATGCTGAACACAAGCAAGTTTTGTGTATGTTTGCTATTGGTTATTGTCACGTAGACATTTCAAAGGCAGGTTGCTTCCTACCTGCAAAGGTCCCTGAACCTCCTATTTTATGTGGCTCTCACCCACTACCCACCCCTTGGGTTGTCAGATAAAATACAAGAATCCTAGTTCAATGTGAATTTCAGAAAAATAATGAATTATTTTTAGTACAAATATATCTCGTGCAATATTTGGGGCATACTTATCCTAAAAAGTTTTTATTTTCTGAAAGTCAAATTTAACTGGGTGTTGTATAATAATCCTATCGACACGTTATCCTTTTAAACAATTCTAGGCAGTGAAAAGTGCTAATAAAGGATCATTTTTCGAGTTGTTTATCATAACGTCTCCTTCACTAGGATGTAAGATCCATGAGAGCAGGATCTTGTCTATATTATTTCTCGCTGTCTTCCCAGAGCTCAGCAGAGGACCTAGACCAGGCACTTAACACAACGTTGTTTTTATAAGGGAATCCTTACAGAGCAAGGGACAGGCCCTTGAAAGCATCGAACTTCCTACTTTCCTGGTCTTCCTTAAAAGCTGCTTTAAAGAATCTTTCTAAACATTATTCCAGTTCCATGTCACTAGATCTGGGGACCCCACCCCTTCTCAGAGCTTGGACTTCAGTCTGGGCTTCCCCATGGGGTTAGGAAACATGGTATATTTTTCCTTTGAACTGTGAACAATCAATTCTCCGCATTCTAATTCTGTCACAATTCTGGGCTCCACAGCCAACGAGCGATGGGCTTGCCTTATGATAATGGCATTGCATTTGTCATTATGGCGCCAAATGAAGGGAGAACATTAAGCTGAGCGTGATATTTTATTAGCGTGTTTTTCTGAAGTCTATGATTCTGCGTAGCACAATGAATAAAAATGACCTAAATTTCGCTTTGTGAGACATTTTCAGGCTACACTTGCTCAGCCACCCAAGTCTGGCGATGCCTTTGGAAAACAGCATTAGATTCATGTCGTCTCTTTTAAAGCATTACTGCAGGTGTGGCTTTAATTTAGCTTTATTTGAATATTTTTCTTTGGTAATAGTGCTGGTTTCCCATAAAATGAGAATCATTCCATTCTTTTTTATTTTTAACTTAAAACAATACAGACTTTAGGGATTTGGGACCTAGAATATCAACCCAATGCCTGAAATTGGCAACATTTTCCACAGTGTTAAAAAGTGTGTTTCTAAGTGTGTTTAAAATTGTTCATAGCCCTTTCTGATTTGGAGTGTCATATTTCCTGTGTCGGAAGCACTGCATTGGAATTTGGTTTTAAATCGAATGGGTAGTTCTTCAAAAGGCACTATTATATGAAAACACTGATTCACAAGGGACCGAGGAGGACCACTCTGTCTTGCATCCTGGACTTGGCCTTACGTAGACCTAATTATGTACATCAAAGTGAACCATTTTGCCCTCAAGCTTCTGTAACATAATATTTAAAAGAAGGAAAGGGAAAAGAGGAACAATAAAATAAGTGGACTTGCCCAAATGCCACGGGACAGTCTTCATAGATCTCTTCAGAAGGGACAGCTGATAAAAACTGTGTCCCAAACCTTCCTCTCTCACTGGAAATAAGAGGGAATTCTGCAGATGACACACAACCATATTTTGAGGATGTAAATGTTGCTTCGCAGATGTTACCAGTTACTTTCGAAATACATGAGGGCTTTTTCCCCCACCTTTAAGAATCAATAACTCTTCAGGAAAAAGAGCTGTGCGCATAAAGATATTAATTAACAACATTATCAATATCAGCAAGAAGAAATAGGAAGCAAGCTCTACGTGCAGCATCCTGGAAATTGTTCAGTAAATTGCGGTGCATGGACTTTGATGAAAGATAATGCAGTCGTTGAAAGGATAATTAGAAAGACTTGGATACATGGAAACTGTTTAAGCTAAAATATCAAATGAGAGAAAAATTGCCCAATTATATGGACACTGTGATTGCAGCTATATCCATATAACTAGGTGGATGGATTAAAACTGAAAGAGGAGGCCAACATGGAAATAGAAGTTGTAAAGAATTAGTTGGATTAAAGGTAATGAAATACTATTATTTAAAATCATTTCGAAAAAGCTAAAAATTCTTTTTAAAATAACTGTTTATTTTAAAAAGCAATGGCAGAAATGTGCAATCAATTAAAATCTTTGAATCTAGAGTCTACCACTTAGTTCACCCAGGAGCTCATGAATAAGGTAACTTCCGACTTGTAGATTCATTTAAATTCTCTAAATACAACTTGGAAGGATGAAGTGGAAAGTATTCAGAGAGACTTCAAAAAAAACAAAAAACAAAAAACCAAGCCATCCTGTTTTAGGATGAGAACCTCTCAGACATCACCCAAGATCAGTTCCTCAGACTAGGACTAGACAGGGCAGTCCTTGGTGTGTGACAGACCTAGTGTGTGAGTCACAGAGAATTCCTCTGGTGGGGGGATTATGACAAGGTTCATATAGCCCACTGCCAGATCCAGGCAAGGTTCATATAGCCCACTGCCAGATCCCCACCCCAGCCAGCAAATGCACTAACTACACAGCTGTGCTCTCAGCTGCCTACCCAAAAAGGATGAGACTGGACAATGTTCTCTTGCCCTTTCTATGTGTGTGGAGTGGTCCTTTCTCTACTCTGTTCAAGGCCAGGTTGCCTATCTGTCAGCCTTCCCTCTATTCTGCTCTTGACCCACTGCTGACTCCCAGAAATCAGCACCATCCGCTCAGTTCCTAGAAAGCATTATCTCTTGTTTGACCAAGTGCTGTCCTCACAGCTCTAGGCCCCTAGGAAGAATGGACAGGAACTTCACTTGGGGACAACCACTCTTTACCATTAGGACATTCTAAAATACAAGCCCCACTGGCCACACTGGATCTTCCATGAGCACAGCCCAGACGACAGAGTGGTGGTCCCGATTCAAGAAGCTATGCTTTTCTCCGTGACATCCTTGATGTCACTGCTGGCACCTGGTTCCAAGTCAAGGCCTAGAACCTCAGAGTTGAGAAGATCCGCTGTAGGTCCCCATGTGCCTTTAAGCCAAGTTCTGGGTTAAAATGTCCTTTCTGACATGCCTTGTGCTTTGTGTTTCTCAGCCCCTGAGCACAAGGAGGCTGCTCAACCGGAACCTATGGAAAATGGAGCTTCAGCTTAACTGAAAGCTTGTAATCGCAGCCTAAGCAGGAAGAGGCAACACTGTTATCTACCTGCTCCATCACTTGGACGAGTTACTTAGCCTTCAAACCTCAGTTTTCTTATCTGTAAAAAATGGGGATAATAATGGTAGCCACCTTGCCGGGTTATCTGAGAATCTGGTAAAAGAGTATATGTAAAACATGTAAGACAGGGCCTGGCATACAGTGAGCATTTGCTAAGTTAGCTATTTATTTATCCGAAATGTCCTTGTCTAGAAAATGGAAAGTCCTGACTCCACCACCACCCTTAACAGTTGTGGCCATCCAATATGTTTAAGAGCTGAATCTGCTTAGTCAAGTGTAAGTTGTGCAATGCCAAGCCATGTTGTCACGGTGTGGTACGTCCTACCACCATGACATGGCCACGAAGTCTTGGGTCATGGGAACCTTTGGCAGCTCAAGTCAGCCTCATTACTGCTGTGCAAGAGGACAGTGACCGTCCACATAAGAGATGAGACTGAGATTAGTGGGCCAGAGTATTGAAGGGACTTGCCCACAACCACTAAACCCATCAGGGGCAGAACTTCATTTAAAATCAGATTAGTCCAACTGTAAAGCTCATATTCTTAACCACTATTTTCTAGCACCTTTTTGCTGTCAGTCAAAGAATCAATTCTGCCATACATTACAGGAAAAATGGTCACTCTTACTGTCTATTGAACTGAGGGTATATAACACACGAATCTGTTCCTTTTTTTAATGTGGTTTTATTTTTTGGTTTTTGTTTCATCTTATTTGATTTGCTTCTGCGTTACCTCTTTATCCTGAAACAGAGCATGGATGCATGTGTGTGTGGCTGGGCAGAGGAGGGGATTGGAGGGGGTGAGGCATCGTTCTGGTCACAGAGAGCCCTGGTTATTTAGACTTTCTGTGGCTGCAGACTTTTTTTTTTTTTCCAGTTGCAGTTGGCATACAGTATTATATCAGTTTTAGGTACAACGTAGTGATTAGGTGATTATATAACTTACAAAGTGATCACCTCGATGGGTCCTGTAGACTCAAGATTCAAAGGCTCAGGGAGGCTGTGACTATGAATTTCTCTTGAGAAGGGTTTTGGTATTAAAGAATCCTCAAGTCCTGTTTGACCCAACTGTCTTGCGCTGGTGGGTCAGAGACTGCTCTTGACCTTAAACTCTTCTTCCTCTAGTCCTGTTAGAGAGAATCACCATTCTTCCAAAATACATTCTGAGCCTGTCAGTCATTCTGGATTCTGGTTTTAAAAAACCTATTGATGCAATTTTTATCCTATGCATTGGAACATTGGGAAATAACTTATGCTTGTATTAGCAAGAGAAAACAATAACAGTTGCATTCACATATTATGATCGAGTCTCAGATTCGATGAACTCTGGAATGAGATGGACAATATAAGCATGATTCTGAAAACTGAATAATCAGCCTTCCATGTGGTTCCAATTGTAACGGATGGAAAGACATAAGCGAAATAAAGGAATGGTTCGCTCACAAACTTTTCTGAGACTCACCGTAAAAGTAGACCGATCTCTCTAAACTATTGCCCGTTGAACCGTGGAATAAGAAACACAACTTTCAAATTGGATGTATCACATTTTAAGTCAGAGCTTGCAAAACAAATCCAGACACTTTTAAATTTATAGGCTTAATCTTCTGTCTTTCCATCAATAACAAGAAAATTAAATCTGCAACATTATGTTCAGTATATAATTTTCAGCTGTGTAATTATTGTTTAAAGATACATGTCTTCAATTTCTTCTGCTCCCTTTTAAACTCATCCATTTCAAATCTTTTGTTAATAAGCGATTTAGTTCTCAGAGAATGGTTTCTTTGTGTTGATAATTAAGTGTTATATTTACCCAAAGGAAATAGTGAAATACAATCTCTTCCCAAAAGAACATTCTAAAACATTCTACTGACTGCAAAGCATGACCCTGCAGTGTTAAAATTTCTTCTAGTGATGCCAACAAAAACTCCTTGAACTATTTCACAAGAAGCTTAGAAAGAAAGTCTGATTCCTCTGAATGATATATCTGTTCCTTTTACATATGATAGTTGAGGAAATAGGGAAACAATTCAGTCGCAATTGTGAAGTGAATATGCAGCAACCATTAGTGTATTACTTGATACTTAGGCATTAGAATCTGCTGCTGTGGCATGCGTTTGCCTTAAGCAGAATATACACTTGCAGGCAAGTGTATATTCTGCACATTTAATATAGTTACAGATGTAAATTTTTTCCTCAAGTGAAAAATAGATTTTAGTTAAGATACAAGCAAACATGCATGGGGCATCTGCTAACCAGGAAACACAAGTCTAAGCAAATGGTGCCGACTCTCACTGGTGTCCAGTTTGGTCAGGAAAATAAGATGAACTGGATTTTGATAAGCAAAGGAGAAAGGGTAAGAGATTCCACCGATAGGCAGTAGAGCGGCAGGGGGAGAGAGAGGACAAAGGCTTGGAGGGAGGAAATGCAAGGCATGTGGAGCTAAAAGGAAGTAAAATGAACACGCTGATAGTTATCATCATATTTATTACGGGCATGCACAGTGCTAAATGTTTTATTTGCAGTATGTCATGTAGAGTCACCACCTCATTCCGGTTTGTGGGGGTTTTCCTGTTTCAGCACTGAAGTCCTGCTTACCAGGATGCCTCTGAATTCTGGGCAAACTGGGCGCTGTTGGTCACCTTACTTGCATTCTTTACAACGACTTTATGAGACCTGTCCCACTGGCATCCTCAGTTTTCGGATGAGGGAGTGGAAGGCCAGGAGGCAGGGGAACAAATCCAAGATTTCATCGTCGCTAATACGTGGGGAGCTAAATATGAAACGGAGTACTCTTAACTACTAGTGGAAGACATAAATCCTTAGGCTACCCTGGGGCATTTGCATGGCACAGTTCCGAGTGACCAAAAAAAAAAAAAAAAGGAAGTTGGTACAAAATTGTGGAATCCAAATTCCAGGACTCTTCCTGTGGGTGCTGGAGAGTCACAGAAGGTTTCTGAGTAGTAGAACATGGCAGAAGCTTTCCCGGTCAATTTGATATTGATGGCACCAAAGCAACTAGTTCAAATAAACATTCATCCGGACCACTCTTCCAAACACTAGAAACCTACATCTCACCCCCTAAGGCTACTTCTCCCAAACCCTAAACAAAGCAAAGAAAGCATTTCAAAGATCAAAGAAATGTATCCTGTTCCCAACTCATTTCAAGATTTTTTTTCCCTTTACTTGTTAATATTTTCCCCATGTTTCTCTCTATAGCAAAAACTGGAAGCTCTTGAAATGTTGTAAACAGCTTTGCTTAAATGCACTTCTTTTATAGTCGATCAGGTCTCAAATCTCATTTCCTTAAAGAAATAACCAGTAGAAGAGGTGCTGGGTCCAGACTTCTTTCTGAGAGATGCGAGCAGAAGCAGGGTAAATAAATGTGTGTGTGTGTGTGTGGCTTGATTTAGAGGCTGTGTGTGTGCACATCTTTTGTCATTTTACCAATTTCCTGTGAGTCTGCTCATTCCCTTTTATTGCCTTTTATTCTGAACTATTATGTGGTTTATTTGAGGAGGGGTGAGGCGGGGATGTTCACATGCTACCTGTTGAGATGTGTGCCATCTGAGACCGGCATAAATAATTCCATGATCTAGTGCAAGACAGCTAGGCAGAGTAAAGTCCATTCAGAGGGAAGGTGGCATTTTCACGAGATGCCTCTCCCTATCTGATTCAAAGAGATACGTTATGCAGAAACCTGCAACAGCAAGCCTTTATGCTGGTAACATCCATCTAACTGCATTCTATAATGCTTCCTGCCAAGTCACCAGGTCCTTAGATTTGCGAGCTCCTGGTTATTCAAAATTGAAACCATTTCCTTTGCAGAAACAATCCATCCTTCTCTGCGAGGTCCCATCCAGTTGGTCAGAACTCTTTCCGGGAGTTTATTTCATGATAAATTATATCAAGAAATTAAACAGAAACCCCATTATTAATGTTGACAATTTCCCCACACGCATAAAATATTTAATAAAAATCAGGAGCCAGGGAGTTGAGTTTGCACACAAAGAACCTGTGTAAGACAGATGTTCTCTGAATGCAAATGCAAATTGCTTGTTTTTTTCCTAAACAATAGAAATATTTTGCTTTGCAAATACCCGAGAGCTACCCTTTGTTTTGCTTTAAGTGACAGGGGAATACTCATTCAGTAATTTCCTGCCTCAGTTGATCCCACCAAGAATGGAATATCCAGAGATATTTTAGAAGTTCAGGGACATTCTGAATATGGAAGTAGAAGAGTAGAACCAGCCGAAATGACTAGCACCATCTGCTAAGGAACTGGAAATGTGGATGGCCAAAAGAACCCTTATTCTTCAATGGATGAGCGGACTCGACCAAATTATAAAGAAGGTGGTTTCTGCTAAACAGGAGTACAGGCGGCTGAAGGAGTTGTTTAAAATGGGGACAGTTCAGGGTCCTGCTTTGAGTACATCTCACCCTCTGTCTTTTAAGTCAGCTGGACCGTTACAGAGAGGTAAACAAGAACACTCTAGTACAGTGGTCTTCTACCCTGGCTGTGTATTTAAATCACTGGTGGACTTTTTAAATATGCTGTGTCTAATCACGGCAGACCAATTAAATCAACATGAGATTATGAGAGAATCCAGACATTGTATATTTTTTATATGCCAACAGACAGGGTCCTGTCAGGATGCAGAAACCAAAAACAAAGAACCTGATTAAAATAATTGTTAACAAGTTAACCAGTCATTGAGGAATGCAGAAAGCAGCAGCTACCTCTAAGGAAAAACAAAGGAATGAAGTCAGGGCTATTAAAATTTAGAGCATAGAGGAGGGGCCCTGCAGAGCAGAGACCCTGACCTCAGGGAGTGGGGGTGGGGGGTGTACCAGCTGTTGCGGGTGTCTGACCTCAGAGGAAGGATCTCCTGGAGCTGGATGCGACCCCGTCTTCAGAGGAAGTGGCTTGTTAGAGCTTGTATCTCAGATACGAATGGTTCTGGGATTGTGGCAAAACTGGGAACTAAAGCCAGCTGTTTCTACTGAAACTAACCGCTGTGGCCAGGGTGACAGCAAGAGAAAGCTAACAGGCTAGAGCAAAATCCCTTCTCGATTTTCTATCCTGTCAATCTCCTCTAGTGCCCCCTGTTGGCAGAGCTGATAAAGGAGAAATGCTATTGGCAGAACCCCAGCTGTTATCATTTCAAAGCAATGCATAGGAGGGTAGGTTTAAAGTAGGAAATAATGAATAACCAGCACTGTTCCCCAAGGCAGGGGTGGGCAGGCAGGGTTGAGAACCATTAACTCTTGAAAGCTACGATTTAGGGCCCTCCTTGAGCGTTCCTGGTTTGCTTTTGTTTTTCCCAAGTCAGTTCAACCTGCCCATGATCATTAGCCTGCTCCTTTGGTCTCCATCCTTACCTTTGGACTCTTGACCTTTGGGTCCCCACGGTTAGGGCTTAGATTTGGCCCATGGGTTCTCCCAGCTGTGAAGAACAATGGCCTTCACTGGCCCTACAAGAACCTAAGACTGACTAGGCAATTAGAAGAGAGGGATCGGATTATGATGTCCATGGAGTTGGTTTTGATTCATAATTTCAAGGACCATATTTCTATGCAGCCGCCAGTTTGGGTGGTTCATGACCACTCTGCGTTGAGTGGTCACTCTGCCGGCCGGTCCCAGCAGCGGTCCACCGCCATTGACTTTGGTCAGAATCTAAACAGGAAAAATCTGTCATCCTGTGAGGTGTGATTGAATGAAAACATGACCATTCATGTCTCTCCTTTTGTTCTCTGGAAAGCCCAGTTGGGTTCTTTCTATTGTTGTGGGGTTGCTCGCTTACCAAACGCCCAGCAAGCAAAATCAGAAGAGCAGTAATGATCCTTCCCATCGTGAGGACTTCCTGTGTCCATGGAAACACTATAAGTCCCCACTCAAGTCATTAGAATGAGTGTCAGCAGGCATCAGTCACTCACTCATTTAACAAATGTATATTAGGCTCCTGCTATGATCTAGGTAGTGTTGTAGGCACTAAAGGTACAGCAGTGACTAAAGCAAGTTATTGTCTTCACGGAGGTCACATCCTACTTGGGAAAGAGAGACAATAAGTAAATAAATAAGTAAACTTATAATGTACCAGGTGGCATATTAGTTATGTATCACTGTGTAACAAACTACCTCAGATTCAGCACCTTAAAACAACAAAGATTTATTATCTCACAGTTTTTGAGAGTCTTTTTTAAGAAGAGCCTGGGAGTAGAGTAGTTGGGTGGTTCTGGCTTAGGGTCTTTCATGAGGTTGTCGTCCAGTTGTCACAAGGGTTGTGGTCTCACCTGAAGATTTGTCTGGCTTTGGCGAATCTGCTTCCAAGTTCGCTCAGGTGGCATTATAATGAGGCTTTGCTCCTACCATGTGGTTTCTCCAGAGAGCTGCTCACATCTTGGCAGGTGCTCCCTGCCCCAGAGTGAGTGATCTAAGAGAAAGAGAGAGCGATCAAGATAGATGCCATGGTATCCTTTATAACCAAACCTCAGAAGTGACACACCACTGCTTCTGCCATATTCTGTTGTTCCTAAGCCTAATAAAATGTGGGAGGGGACTGCAGAAGGGCATGAACACCAGGACGCGGGGATGTTCAGAGCTCTCTGGGAGGCTGGCTACCGTGGATGGTCATAAGCTCTACGGAGGAAAAAAAGCCGAGTGAACTGATAGGGAGGGTGTGGGTTAGGGATTAGCACTGCTCTTGATGCAGATGGTCTGAGAGGACTTCACTAATGCAAAGCAGAGACCTGGAGGAGGTGAGGGCACAGCTTTGTGGCTTGCTTTTTTAAAGTCCTTTTCCAGGAAGACTTCCCTTAGCTCCTGCCCCACCTCAGGTGCCTTAAGAACTCCTACTGTGCGCCGCCAGGATGCTCACAGTGACTCTCTGAGAGCTCTCGTCACCCTGCAGTGTCTTCTTTCTTTCTCTTCCACCAGAGGGTGAGTGCTTCAGTGCCATGGACACTTTATTCATCTTTGTATTCCCGATAAAAGATCAGTAAATGTTTGATGAATGAATGAAATAAACGAATTTACTTTCTCTGCAGCCTTCCTTAGGAATTTAGCTTGAAATCCTCATTAACGTTACTTCTTTTTTTTAATTAAACACCAATTATCTTTTGTCTAAAGCAAAAAATTGTCGGACAAGGGTTTACACAGCCACTTTAAGCACATAAATTTCCCCCTCTGCTGCTGTCAGTTGCATTGCCTACAGACACTGTTAGTTTATGAAGCACCATATGGAACAAAAACATGTGGCAACTTATTGAATGGGAACATTTTGTGAGAAAATATTTTTGTTCCCATGCCGCCACATTTCTATTAAATAGTTTCTAAATATGTAAAAAGAAAAAAAACTCAGAGTGGCAATAGAATACCCTAAGGAGTCTACAAAGCATGCAAAAACAGTTATATTGTTTTATAATGAGAACCAGATATAAGTGATATTATTTCTTCATACCCTCCTTTCCTTTGGCAATCATTTCTTTCTAAATCTGTATCCCTTGTCCGATAAATCACATGTTCTGATTCACCCACAGCCCAGGGCCAGAGGCAGCCACTTATACCAAAGGACAGTTGGTCACTCACAGAACTATGTCTCTCGTTTTTGGGAAATGAACCATTATTCAAACATCAGCAGTCTCTCCTGTGACTCCAGAGGTCTTGTGTGGCATCTCGTTTAGGATTGCTCCCAAATTTCAGCCCTGAGAGCTCAAAATACCAAAGCCATGGAAACCATAATGTGCACAGGAGTCACAGAGGTATCCTGTCAACACAGGTTCTACTTCAGGTCTGGGTGGGACTCAGATGTCCAGGAAACTCCCATGTGATTCTTTGAGGCTGGTGCTCACATCATGCTTTGAATAATAAGATACTAAAATAGGTTTAGAGAGTTTACCTGTCTGCCTGCACATCTTTAGATGATTAGAGATTTCGTTTTCCTTTTCCTTATTTTTAAATCATCTTCATGAGGAACCCTTAATTAGGAAACAAATTTATTTTATTAGTTTGCAGTGTTGTTAAACCATTTATTCTCTACGAGATAATTCACATTTCAGGTCTCTGTTCCTTCAAAAGCATAGTTTGGAAAACAACAAACAATATGTTCCATCATACTTTTTGATTTGAACAAGTGCCAGTGCTGAGGAATCTATAATTTAGATTCCAAACCAGACAAAAGCCTTACCTCTTCCCTCCATGTCAATATCTTGTTTCAAACATTTCCAAATAAGAATTGAGCAAAGAAAAATGTAGTCATTAAAAATAAAATTAAAAAGTTATATTGTTCATCTCACATAAAATTCCAGGTTGACACAAACATGGGGATCTCACCTACAATTTGTTTTATTTTTATTATTTTAAGATTTATTATTTTTACATTTTAAGCTTTTATTTAAATTTTATTAACATTTTAAAATAATAAAAATATTTTGGATGTGACATGGATCTATATTCAAAGTAGTGCACGGTATGTGGGGTTATTCACTAGTCTTTGGTATATGTGTAATCAAGTTATCTTATCAAGATATACAAATATAACATCATATTGGCTGGAGGCGGTTGGCTTTTGTTTATTTTTTCAAAGAGTCATCAAAGTGCAAAAATGTATCAGAATGAGTAGGAGCTGCCCTGGCTTGTTATCTCTTAAGCACCTGGTCCCAGGCTCCCTCTGTACCCTACTCCACCCTCATCCTTAGAGCCCTCACGCTGGTCTATGTAGGAAGGTAGCATCTGTGCCCAGGAGGCCTTGGGGATCCACTGACTGGGTCTCTGCAGCAGCCAAACCCAGCTCAGAATTCTCCCATCAACAACTACCAGCTATGAGTCATATCAGTCCCCAACTCAGTGTGTCTCACAGCTCTCAAAGCACATATATTTCAGACAACTCACAGGGTGAATTTGGATATTTTTAAATATCTATACTTAGTGAACTTGGAATGATCACAGTTTTCTCGTCTCACTTCAGTTGTGACCCTCCTTGCTACCTCAAGAATGCTGAGGGTACTTCTGACTTCAGAATATCCAAAAGAAATAACGAGGAAATTCAACAGATTCCTGCCTTTGGTTAATGACAGGCTCTTTACACCTGTTATCCTCCTCCACCTGCTTTTGGTTGCTTTTAACCATTTTATAAATTTTCTTTGGTTAATGTAAACTAGAATGCCAACTAGATCCGTACCTAGCACACAGACATACTTAATAAATTGATTAAGTAGGTAGATGAATAAAAAGTGACATCTGTAAATATCTTCAGCTCTGTTACTTCAGACAGAAGTGGCCATAGCAGTAACAACACATATGTATAAATAATTAACATTTTACAAAGCTTTCACAAACATCATCTCAAATGATCTCACTGTGGTTCCGTAATGTCGAAGGGGAATAAGCCCCTCTGATCAATGAGAATGTTGAGACTCAGAGAATAACGATTGGTCAAGCCCACCAGCCAATAAATCGCAGAGCCATGATTTGCACTTGGGTCTTTTAAGTCCAAACCTCATGCTTTTCAAGCTACACTACTTTGCCTCAAGTAAGGCTGGAAGATGATTTTGAACCTAGAATTGATGAAACTGGTCTGAATACATTTCTATTATGTCACCATTCTCCGTCTTAAGACATTTTTTCTTGGCCTAAACATTCAGATTTTAAAACAAAATAAATGTACATTCAAAATCTAATCTGGGTCAGTGCATGCAATATGGGTGGTTTTATGGGGACACCACAGGAGGTAAAGGGGAAGCTGAATATGGGGATCACCCAGTTCCCACTCTTTCCAAGTTACCTCTACTTTTTTTTTCTGTTTTATATGTTGAGACGCCATTTGTTTTTAAATGCACCAACTCTAAGAGTGCAAAGAGTGCCAGGATTCAGGAGACCCAGACCCACATATATACTAGCCTAGTCACCATCTGTGTCTGGTTAGCCTGGGGCACTGCTTATTGCCTCTCTATGACTCAGTTTCCTCATTAAGGAAAAAGAACTAGCAGAGCTATTGTGAGGAGCAAACAAAGCAATACAATCTCACTTTGGGAATAAATGCAAGGCATTCTCACATGCATGCCCATGCATGGGGCTGGGGACAGAGAGAGGTCGCTGCGGGGGTGATTAGGATGAGGGAAAAACAGTCAAGAATTCTCTATAGCTGAGAACATGCTAGAACCTGCAGGGAAATTCTCAAAACTTTCCCGAGGAACATCCTGCCTTGGGAAAGTACTTGACTGATCCTGCAGAGAAATTAGACCCTTTCCCTCTTCCCCACTAGGAAAGTTGGTGTTATCAATAGAAGTGGAATCTGTTGGGGAAAGAAAATGTGTTTGCCCTGTTAATACTCAGTTCTTTCTCAGCAGGTCCCATGAGAAGATCATTGTGGAATATACCTCGTGGGAATAGATCAGAGTCTTCCTGAACCAGCAGGATGTCCAAAGCTGGCTTAAGTGAATCCATAACTCGGGGTAAGTGAAATTACATAATTTGACTATGAGACCTTTTTTTTCCCTTTGTTCAATATAATTTTAACCTGAAGAGGCAGCATGGAGGAACAGAACTAGAACGAGGAGGAATCTGGGTTGAATCTCTGGGTTTAAATTCCGATTTATTCCCTGCTCTGTCATTTACAAACTGAATGAATTCAACTTCCTCATATGTAGAATGGGCTTATCTTGGGATTTGAATAGGTTGATAAATCATGCTTTCAATGCTTTTCTCCTCATCCAAATAAGAATCTGAATAAAATTAAAATAGACATGAGTCAAATTGGAGCGTCAACATCAGCTTAACAACTGGTACATCTAATTATGGTCACGCACCCTGGATCTAGAGCCAGTACGCCATCTATAACACTTCTAATATTTTACCCTTCCCAAAAACCGAACCAAATTCAGGCAAAATAGCTGGACAGTCATACTGTGTACCTTACCCAAAGGTCACTCTTGGAAACAAAGAAGAGAATAATGGAGATGAGACAGAGGATGAGATCACTTCCAAAACAAGAAGAGGAAACAGAACCTCTATAGCCTCAAATCACCTGGGAAAAGAACAGTAGGCCAATGGGTGTGCAAACGCTTGGCACCTCATCCATCTGAGAGAGAAAGCAGCTACTCCCAGGGACGCAGTGTGACAGAGCCTGGAAAGGTCTGTGACGGAAGCCGGAAAACAGGAGAAAAAAAGAAGGGGTTCCCCAATCAAATACCACCGCCACCTCTCCTTGTAGTAGGTGAAATAATCCAATGAGATCAAGTAAATGGAGCATTAATCAGAGAGCCAGGGACCATGGGATTATTTTCTTTCCTTCCTTCTTTCCCCCCTTCCAGCCTGCTTTAGAAAACGAGAAAGGCCAAGTTCTGAGGCAGCTCCGCTGAGACACCTGCCTCCGGACCACACCACGTGCCTCAGTCTGCTGCCACGGCACCGAGGACGGCCACACACCCAGGATCCCCAGTGCAGGCTGAGCTTGCGGCTGTGGTCCTTGTGTCTTCCCCAGTGGAGCATTCGCTTGACAAAAGAGTCCCAGATGAGTGATACTTACCCAGCCACTCTCTTTCTCACAGAAAATGTTTAGGGAGAAACATCACAAATTCTTCTCCCTTTCTTTCCAAATCGCTGCTTTTCCTCGCCTCTCCTCCCATTCCTTCTCAGGTTCTTTCACCAGGTTCTTTTTAAGGTTAGCATTTCCCAGCGATGGGTCCTTCCTTTTCCCTTCCTGCCTTCTGCCTGCCCTCTCTGGATGCGCCCACCCGCTCGAGGCCTTCGACTACGCAGACAGCATTTGCACTAACTCCCAAGTCCCCATCTCCTGGCCTGAGTTCCTGGCTCACATCTGCAGCTGCCGCATCGCATGCCCACTCGGATTCTCTCTGAACATCGCAAAGGCAAATCACGTTCTTATCCTCCTCCCCTCAGACTGCTTCTCTTTCTTAAACTCTCCATCTCTAGTTTAGCCACGCAGTTTTCCTAACTAAAAACCTTAAAGGCATCTCAGTTGCCAAATCTTTCTTACTCCCCACATTTAAGAGACACTCAGTTCTGTCCGTGTCTCTTACATCCGGCCTCTTCTCTCCATCCTGGCCATTGCTGCCTTAGGCCAGATCCTCATCTTTCATCTGCCTCCTCGCAATGGCATCATAAATGATCTTCTAGTACAAGTGTCAACCCCTTCAGTGTGTTGACCTTCGTCCACGGTTAAGGTCATTTACAAAAATCTGTCTCTTTCTCTCTCTCTCTCTCTCTCTCTCTCTCTCTCTCTCACCCACATTTGCATACACGTGCATCCCACATAACTTGCAAGGCACACTTGACTCTCTTCACCCAGTGCTATGAGTCCAAACTTCTTAGAATGACCTGCAAGCCCTCTAGTGTCCGGTCCCTCCTGCCTTGTCTCCCATTCATCCACCCTCCAAGCCTTAGGACCCGATGGCGCTGCATTTATATCACCCAGCGGAGTCTGTGCCCTTTAATACTTCTCCGTTTATGCCCCTCCTGTGCCCTTCACTTTAAGTATGTTTCCCCAATACATGCCAATTCCCTGGATCGTAAACACATTTTTCCTTTAAGGATAGTCTCAGATGTCTCCGCCTTGGCAAAGCCTTCCTTGCTTTCCCTGCTTGTTAGTCATGTCCTTTCTGTGTGTCCTCCCTCTTTAACTCTTTACTGCTGTAACAGAGTTATGCATAATCAAATTGCAGCTCATTCATTGGCATTTATGCTTCTCTCATCATAAAGGTAGCTTCTGAGAATTATTTTTTCTCAGCATCTAGATATTGAGCCCCTCTGAGGTACAACCACTGTGCCATTTTTCGCACGCGGACATAAATGGAAGGATGGAGACTGGTATCCATTAGTGTGATGAAGCACCCTCCTTAACCACAGGTCTGGGAATCAGTAAACACAGCCCCAGACATCAGTGTGGCCTCTACTTGGCCTTGTGAACTTAAACAAGTCGCTCCTCAAAGCTGTGTTTGGTTCTTCAGTCTGAACGATGATCAGTAATAATTAAAAAGCTCTCCTAATTGGTAGTAATGGCCACATGAGAAATTATTTGTTTCAGAGTATGTTCATGCCTAGTGTATAAGTTGAATAGAATGAAATATGTTACTACTGTGAATTAGACTTTCTGGCTAAACGTTCAGGTGACTCTTTTCATCTCAGATACTTTGGAATAAATGAGTAAAAAGGTGATACATGGCAGAAGGTTTAAAGAATTAAACATACAAACTCAGTCTACAGTTTTCTTATTAAACCATAAATATTATCAATTAGTAGTCAGTAGCAACCTGATTTTATATTTAGAGCTCCTCAGGTTTTTTTTTCTTTTCATAAATCTTTACTTTGAAGTCAGACCCCTCCCATGCTGTGACTTCAGACCAGCTCGTCTTCAAAAACTCTTCCTGGCATATTGAGAAAGTAAAGAGGGCAATTTACAGTGCTGTAGAACTAGAACTCAACCTATATTAGAATCTCTCCCACGAGAATAATTTTAAATACAGAAAACTTTATGCACTGAGAGTTCATCACAATATATTTTTCTACAGAAGGAAAAAAATGGAAACAACCAAAATGTCCAACAAGAGGGCAATAGTTACATGAATCAAAATGTATTTGTGTGACAGAAAACAATGCAGCCATTATATATTATGTTGCAAGGCTTTGTAGCAACTTGGGGAAGCACTTGTGTTATGATGTTATGTGAAAAAGCAAGGTAAAAAGCATGTATCCAATATGAGCAGCAAGAAACTAAGAAGTGTAGCTGTATAGCCTTTGTTTATTTCTGTTGCTTCTCCCTCTGCCAGCTGTGAAAACTGGTGGCGGGGGCCATCTTGGTTTCAGGAGTGGGAACTTCTCCACCAAGAACTTCTCATAGTTAGAACTTTATCCGCCAATTTGCCCTGTGGGGAAAAGATTTCAATACCCTCATATTCCTAGTCCTACTTCATTTCTCTGAACTTTTTTTAAATAACAGATTTGATGACCAAAATAATATGTGTTCACTTGAAAATCTCCCTAATTCAAAAGTTTATTAACCATGTCTGGTTTGAAGCGAAATTGGAAAATGATTGTTTTTTCTGCAGCCAAACTGTTGGCGGCTTGCCTCCAAGCAGAGCTTAGAATTATGTAACTCTAGCAGAAAAACTTTTCTAAAAGGGCCAACTTCTCTTCTAGAAACCGTCATTTCAAAGCTGTTTTTAAGCAGATTGTAAATGGACTTTACTACCATGGTGCTATTTCCAGCATACACATTTGAAAATGTGATACAATTTATGGGTTTTCTTAATGCCTTGTGATAGGTAGTGAATTAAAGATAAACAAAGGGATGTTTCTCCTCTCTCTCAAGAGGGCTGTTAGTGAATGATTACCATCTAGAGGTGAATAAAAACAGAATAATAAAGATAGTTAAAGAGACGTTGTGGGCTAGGGGTTGGCCAGCTTCTCACAGAGTCAGGTGGTAGGCTAGACGCACACACCTAACAGCACCTGGCTGACTATCGCATCTCTGTCATACGTTCACAGGTCTCTCTGTGGTCCTCACTCATCTGAATAAATCTCTCCTGGGCCCTAGTGTCAAGAAGCTTTCACACCACAATCGCCTGGAGTGATGATTACAAACACAGAGACCAGGGCCTTACCCCAAGCCTATTGAATTGCAATCTCTGGGATGGAGCCCAAGATTCTGAGTCTTAGCAAAGTGCCCTTATCTGTCTGATGTACTCTTTACAGGAGCGGAATCTAATGACTAAAGTGGGAAATGGACTTGCTGGATGCCACACTGTAGGGTGGTGGCAGAGCCTCCTGGCCTCCAGGTCAGCCTTCTTCTGTGGGGATATTAGGCCTTAGAAGAGCAGATCTGCGTAAGAAGAGAGGGATGGTTGACCAAGCCAGAAACACATTTGCTGCTAATCATTGGGCTATCATTCCACCAAAGTCTTCCTTGGGTCATAGAGATGTGTCTCTATAATTTTAGAGAGAACTAAAGAAGAAAATTGCAAAATAAAGTAGTTTCTGAGAGCATTTTCTCAGGGGGGGAAAAAAGTCCTTTACAAAGTAATCCATCAAGAAAGAATTCTGTGGTCCAAGAAGTCACTGAATCCTTTCTCTCTGCCTTGATAATCTCGAGGAGTCACTTTTGTGAGCCTAGAAAGGCACTGTGAAGTCTTGCAGTAAAGAAGCTCATTTAACTTACCTCATTCTACCAGCTTCCTGACTCATTGGACAGAAGTTGTGTGTATATGTGTGTATGTATGTAATACTTTTAACATTTTTGAGGAACTAGGGTCCTAGAGAAACCGTCTATATTCATCCAGAAGTTATTTCACTCAAGTCTCTGTCACAAGCAGTTAGCTGGCTGGAATGATGGGAAAGGCATTAAATTTGGAATCTCGAGACCAAGGTTTTAGACTACTCTCTGGTGCTTGCTAGTTTTGAGGCCTTGGGAAAGTTTCTTGCCCCATTTTGCAACTGAGAACACTGAAACTAGGAGACTGTCCACTCGCCACGGTTGTTTGGAGGACCACTTACAACTGCCTACAGAATAGACAGTACGCTAGAAATAGCACCAGCATCTCTCCTCCTCCCCACACCTCCACTCCCCTCCCTCCTCTTTCTCCTCCTCCCTCACATGCTCATCACACAGGAGGTCATTTCCACCCCAGGGACCTTGACAAGATGACACCAGGAGTTGGTTGTGATACAAATACACAATCTAAGGGTGACCAGCTAGCCCTCGAATAGCTGCAACATCAACATTCTCTTGCATTCCCAGTAAATTCTCAAAACATTGACCGTAGAAGGTATTGACTCGGGGTTGGAACCTTTCTCACTGAATTACAGGTGAGTTATTCATGTAATTGATTTTATTCTCTGGAGACTTTGACATTGCTAATACTGTTCCCAGTCAGATGGCAGAGGACAGAACAGTTTCCCTTGGTTTTCCTGGGTCGTCGTTCCACTGGGTGGCTCTCTGCTCAAACACACTTCCATCAGTAGCAGCCCTTCCTCTTCTCCCTAAGGAAGGGACCCCATTGCAGAGGAAGGAGATGAAAGCTAGAAATGGAGGCACAAGGTGCCACACAATGACCTTAGGGAAATAGCCACTGCTGTGTGTCATTGGCTCTGGTGAAGTGTGACTCATCGCCCATCTCTGTGCCCCCCACAGTGTTTGGCACATTTCCTGCCACATCCTATGTGCTCGGGAAATATTTCCGAATGAACAGATGAATAAATGAATGAACTCTGTCCTACAGCACCTCGGCATATCTCCTCTGGTTTAATGGGGCCTCCGCGAGCCATCCTTTTCATCCATAATAGGTCATATCCTATGATGAGGTTGAAAAGTTAATAAAGGAGACTTATTAATATACTCAGAAAAATAGGCATTGGAGGTTGAGAGATAAGTAGAGTGTTCTTTGGACTCAATGATGTCACAGTGCAGCAGGGGACATTTATCGAGCTGCAAGTATCCCAGGGTGAGGCCATGGCAACATGGGGACTTACTTTATTTCCTCCCACAGATTTTAAGCCCCAGAGGGCAGGAACCGTCTTCAGTATAATTATCATCATCATCATCATTATCATCTTCTTCATCTTCATCATGTAATCTCCATGAGGACAAGGATTTCTATTTTGTTTGGTGATGTACTTCAAGCATTCAAAACAGCCACTGGCATATAATAGGTGCTTTTGAATCCTCAGGGAACATTGAATAATCATTATCCATGCCAGAATTTACTGCCTACTTACTTCCTTCCAGGCACCATGCCAAGTACTTTATAGTCATTTTTTCAACATTATGAACATAAATAGGTACAGAAATATCCTAAATTGATAAAGCCACACTTCATACCTAAGCAATCTGACTCCAGAGAACACATTCTTACCCACATCCCTGCCCATTTTTGCCATCCCCAGCCACCTCTAATGCTTCTCTTTGTCCCTCACAGTTCCTTGTAGGACAAATAGTGAATGTTTGTCAGATAAATGAGAGGACAAGACTCCAAGCCAAATTAATGACTGTATCTATTAGCTCTGATCTTGAAGGAGCCAGCACTTGAACTGTGCAACACCAAACCAGAGTTAATAAAAAATTGAAACAGAATTGACCAAATGGGCATGCTAGTGTTAAGCCCAGCCCAGCCAGGCAATTAACAAGATTTTTAATGACAGGAAAATAAAGACTTCAGAGAGAAATACAATTCACTCTGCTCCACCTTTAAGTGAAAAATGAGTTGGATCTGTGAAGTTTCCCAAAGTTGCCCATACAGTGACAGAGCTGATATTTAAGCTAAGGAAGTCCTGTATCTTTGCTCCAGAATCGAAGGCTATTTTGTAGTCAAGTTAAATAATTAGCCCAAGATCATGCAATTTGCCAGAGATAAAGCTCCACTCATACCCAGAGTACTTTTTTCTATCCCTGCTGCTTCAGAAAGTTATTTATTAATATTGGAAAGGGTCCCTGTTTTAAAGGCATTTATCATAAGAGAAACAAGACAAACATAATACAGAGCTAATATCAAGGCAAGGCCAAAGTCTGGCCTTCAGTCAATTAATAAGATCTCCAGGCATAAAATATTATCTGTATTTAGAACAGAGAGAAAATCAATTGACCCTGCATCTCGCTATGAGCAGACTTTTATTGAGAATTTAGTATGCACTACTGTTTTACTTGCCTTGGCAGAGGCATTTAGTGCTTGTGGGATAGCTAGATGCTGCCCACACCTCCTTGCTCCTCCTGTGTATTTAAGCAGAGCCAGGTAATTTAATTTGGACAATAGGCTGCAAAGCAAGAAGAGTACATGAACTTTCTATTTTCTCTTTTTTTTCCCAGAAACATTCCATGTTATGGAGTCTTTGTCAGCTGGGGTTTCTAAGTTTATTTAAGGAGAAAAACTTCTTGCTGAACTGCACTGGAAGGTGGATCATGGAGGAGAAATAAATCTTTACTGCGATTTGAGGTAAATTTGTTACCGCAGCATAACTTAGCCTGTCCTAACTAACACAGAGGACTGATATCATTTAAAAGGAGAACACATAATGAAAGGTTGGAACGAATTATGCCTTATTCAAAGGCCTAATGTATTATATGCTTTACTATTATTTAAATTCTGCCAGGGAGAGACAACATGGGATGTTGGTCAGCCAGAAGAGAGAATAGAGAACAGACCCACCCACTACCCAGAACACTGGGTGTCTGCTAGGAAGCAGGGTTGGCTACAATTGGATTGGGACAATGAGATGATGCCAGAAAGAGCACTTAACGCCATATCCAGGGGTTAGAATTATACCATGATGAGGTTGCTTTAAAGATCATTTTATATTTGAGGGAAAGGATACATTGAGATGAAAATTAAATTGTCCTTAATCATACCACTTGGGCTCCCTCCTGTAAACAGAGTGGACACTGTTGAGTTTTGTGCAGGAGAATGACAGATTGAAGGTTCTGCTTTAGGAGATGCAAATGGCAATAATGTCAGGGTGGTTGGTATTTGGAGAAACTGAAGCCAGGAAGACAAGTTAGGAGGCCATTTCTAAGGCAAAATCTAGAAAGCTCATGATATGGAATGCTGGACCTAACTCTCTCAGACTTTACTCATATAAAGATGGGAAGAAATTTTGAGGGAAGAGATTCGTCTGAGGCAGGCCACAGGAAGCCCAGGTCCCAATATCCAAGAAAGGGTTTATACCCAAAGGATGACCCCACTCCCTAAATTGGAGCAAGTTTCTTGTCCAAGGCTTGATATGTATTTGGTTTTTGCAGTAGTCACATTCTGCTGGCCAGGAGCTAACGAGAGGGAGAGAGAGCATGAGCGAGCAAGCCAACTACCAGATTTACAAAGAAGTTTTCTCCCAGGAACTTTGGTCCTTACTTATAGCTGTGTGGTTCATTTGCTTATTAATTTATCAACCAATTTATTCATTCATAATAAATGCGCATTAGATACTACTAGGTGCCAGGAACCTAGGATGAAATTGCAGAGGTCAAATAGTTTCAAATTCCTTGCCGTGACCTACCAGGCTGCATGTCTGGACCTCACCTGAAAGCGACAGGAAGACCCCGGCTGGCTTGGAACAGTGACGGAAAGAATGAGCCGTAGATGTGATACCAAACTAGCCGACTGTGGCAGTGGACGCGAGGGGGTCCAGAACGCATGGGGAAGAAGAGTTAGGAACTACTGTGATTATCTAGGGAGGGGATGATAATGGCTTGGTTAGGGCGCTGGAGGAAAGGATAGAAAGTAGGGGATGGATTTGATTGATGTACATAAAATCACAAGATTCTACAGTAGATTAAGAATGGAGGGTGAGAAAGATAAAGGGCCAAGGATGCCTTCTAGTTTTCTGAATTACACAGCTCTGTGGATGGCGTTGATTCTAAGTGAAACAGTAGAAACATAAGAAGATCCATCATAAGAACTTTTTACAGAAGTAAACACACAGAAACCACCCACACATCATTGGGAACTGGGCGCAGCTCATCATTTAGGGTTTTCCATTGTTTACAAGAGAATCCCATTGACATTCCAGAGGAATACAGGAATTCGAGGTCCCAGAGAAGAAGTAGTAGCTTCTGGCTGAGGAAATTAAGGAAGAATTGCCTGTGAAACTTGCATTTGAATTGCTTCGTGGGAGAGTATGATTTAGACAAAAGAGATGGAAAAGGAAGAAGAATTCAGACAAAGTAAATAACTCGAGCAAAGGCAGCCGGTAGGTAGGTAGGTAGAAGACATGTTTCCTCCCCCTAGCCACCCTCCAGAACCCTCCATTCTGGTGCCCTGTCCTGAGCACAGAGCCCTTACAGATCCTTATGATCCTTGCCTGGTGACAGTGATCACTACCTGGGAAAATGTTTCAGAGAAACAGTCTGGGGCATGGCCACGCTGGCCTGAAGCAGAAGTGGTTGAAGCAGGTAAGAAAGGGAACACAGAAAAGATATTTTATTTTCCACACACTTTCCTCTCTTCTGCATGCATTCCCTGTCATTATCCCCTAAACACCCCATCCCCCACTTTCCTCTCTCTCTACATTTAATTAAAGTGTCACCTCTGCCAGAAATGCCCTCCCGCCTCCATCAACTCCTGTCTGTCCAAATCTTACATCTCTTCCACGATGCAACTCGGGCTATGCACAGTGCTCACCCCTCCTTTCCCAGCCAGCAACTTCCCTCTGTGCCTCTGACTTGATACTTCTTACTTTCTGAGCTTATGTTCAGTCTGCCTGGGGTCATGCTGTGATGCTCCTTGAGGCAGGGTCCCCTCTCTGAGTCCTCCCTTGAGACCTAAACCAGCCTAGCACGAGTGAGGGCTCCACAAACATTAAACAGAAAACAGAGCCTGCGTTTAGGACACCCTGGGCCCCTTTCCAGTTCTGACTCTGAACTACAAAATACACAGGAGTAATGCAAAGCTAGCTACATCCATAAAATACTTTTTTTTTTTTTCCATAGCCTGAAACCACGCTAGTAAAACTCTGAGTACCTGGGGCGAGGGGGGAATATAGATGACTCTCCTTTTACTTTATTTGAATGTTACAACTTTATCTTGTGGGACCAGTTAATTAAATTGTTTCCTGCCAGTATATTGGTAGTTCCTCTAGGACCCAACGTGCTCCACCTGGAGGTAGAAGAAAGAGGACTATGGCAAAAAAAAAAGTCTTGCTCCTGTGTCTACCAGCCTGCCTGCCCAAGCTGAGGTCCAAATGCCACTGTGTGCATGTGCCTGGATACATGTTCACATATGTGTGCAAACGAGTGCATGTGTAACAGTGGACATGGGCAATGGTGGTGGGTGTGGACAGGGGTGTGTATTATGGCCTTACCGACTCGATCCTCTATTGGGGGAAATTATCGGCTTTGGCTCATTCACAAGCTGAGAGTTTGAGAGACACAGAGAGAGGAAAAGGGATGTATTCCCCGGAGGTAATCATGTTACTGAAAACCACCAGCAGTCATCATGTTTATCTTTCTCATTTATCCAAACCTCAAACCGCCCTCCGCAGCAAATCACATTCCAGCAGGGCAGATGATTCTGTCTGTAGAATAAACTTCTCGCTGCATCTCTCTCAGGAGCAGCCTCTCTAGGTAAATATAAATCTCATTCTAATAGCAACATTTGCAGAAGTAATGCTATTTGCCCTGATTTAGAGAAAACACAACATAGGCTCTGGCAAAGCCGATCTTTTTCCTTAGAAATCAATCAAAGGCATATAATTCAGAGGCAACCCGAATGCCCCTCTGGCAGAGTGGAGCGGTAGGGCGTGTGTGTGCGCGCGAGTGCGTGTGCACACGCACGCACGTGTGTACAAAACTTGGGGGACCTCGATGAATTATTCCAGCCTTCTAACTCCTCCAATGGACAGATGGAATGGACTCTCTTTAATTTATTTTCTGTCATGTGAGTGCTTTCTGGAGACAAGTTCATAAGATTCATACAGAGTTGAAATAGATCAATGGCCTTTTTTTTTCACTGCACAATGGAGAATCTGCAAGTTTTACCCCAAGGGAATACGAAAATTCAATCGGTGTTGACCTCCTCTGCTTTTAGAGACAAGCATCTAAGAGTGCAGTGCTGAAGCTCGCGGGGAGATGAGGGAAGGTGGGGTGTTAAAGACCACAGCACAGTGGGAAAAGTTAGAGAAGTCACTCAGCCCATTCCACCTCTAGTCCCTAGGGACAAGGAGACAGAATCTGTAATCGAAGATTTTTTTAAAAAATTGCAGTGCAGCCCTGTTCCAAGAAGCCACTCGCAGAGCCTGAGGCAGTAGGGCATCATGGTAGAGACACCAGCTCTGGAGTCAGACTCACTCAATTCAAATCCCAACACCACAATTACAAGATGAGTGATTTTAGACTTGCTGCAACCCATACCTCAGTTTCCTCATTTATAAACTGATCCCATAAAATTTTTGAGAGAATTAAATGAATTAATACATTCAAAGGATTTGGAACGGTGCGTGGCACAGTGAGCATGATGTGTTAACTATCATATCATCAGCATTATCTGTAATAGTAATTAAACCCTCCATGTGAACCTCTTTCTGGCCCACATTCGTGTGAAAACCACATTGCACGAGAGGATCAAATGTGCAGGTTTGCAAACATCACAGGTTACAAAAAAGCTGCAAAGGGCTCCGGATAAGAAGGTAGTAAAGGTTAATCCATCCATTCTTTCATAGTTTAGGAGCTTTCTGGATCCAGGCCAAACACATGCTGAAGCAATCGATTCTTCTTGAGCTGGTTGCATAAAACCAGCTTTTATGGTCAGAGGCCATTTTCTGTCCTCCAGCGCAGAAGTGGGCTTCTAACTACATTTTAGATTGGAAAGAGCATAAGATGCCAAAACAGGGCCAAATTTAACATCATTTGGCCACATGATTTCTACAAGTCCCTTATCCACTGTGGGCCTCAGTTTCCCCATCTGTACGATGAGGAGGTGGCATCGATACTCTCTAAAAATCACCCAGCATCAATAGTCCATTCACCACCCTGGTCCTCTACATAGATTTGACATGGCAACCAGACTTCAACAGCGAGCAATACCTTGGGGGTCATGCCTGGCCCAAGACTCAGGCTGGAGAGGTGAGCAATGAGTCCATGACTTGTTTGGTTACAGGCATCTCAGGAGTGTAGTTTGTGTCTCGGGGAGACAGAATCACAACAAAGATGAGTCTCCTGCCTGACCCTCACTGTAATGCTCTCCCAGTGAGCCTGATAGCAAAGACCAACCAAAGGGAAGCCACTGGCTTCTGGGGATCAGTCACGTTCCCTCCAGAGGGCTAGTGGCTCTCAGACCTCTCTTTCCATTGTATGACCCTCCAGGGGCCTCTAGAGTTCTCGGGCTCTTATAATCTCACCTTCCAGAAGACACAGCTCATGGTACAGGCCTTGCCATCCCCAACAGCCTCTGGCAGCTCTACACTTTGTCTCCTTGTCCTGTGGCCCTCATCAGTCCAGGCACTGGTGACCACCCGTGGAGAATGGAGGCTGGTCCAGCTCCCCCTGGGTTTCCATTCCCTGAAACCACGGGCTTCTCCTCCATGACAATTTCAGAGCAGGGTTGGAGAAACTTCGTGTATCGAATACTGTCTAGGTGCACTACTGTCTAGATAAGATGAGAGAGTTGAGTCTGTATTCAGCTATCAGAGAATAAATCATTCAATAAATCCTCAAACAGGAGCCTGTACACCTGCCACATACTAATAGCAGTAGAGTAACCTTTGAGTACAAACTAGTAATAGGTATTGCAGCAGCAGCCTTACGCTTTTTAGCTCTTTAATATTTAAAATATCGTTATGAAGGAGCACAGTACACATATTGGAGAAACCAAGGCTCAACAAGCTTTAAGAATACACTGGTAAGTGACATCCCCAGGACTTGACCCAGACATATTATAAGTACAGTAAGGGATACGAAAAAGCAGAAGTCTTGGCCTCTGCCTCGTAAAGTGCATATCCCATTGGGGAAACAGTTTGTGGGCTCTGCCTGGCTTTTTTCCTCAGCTGCCACTTGATATTTTAATGCCTATGATAGATAATATACTGTGCAAGTTATGAGATAGGAGAGTCAGCTCACCGTGGCCTAGGGAAGGGAGGAAGCTGAACAGGCTTCTTGCCAAGATTTGCAGGATAGATGGGGAGGCTCTAAGCAAGAGGAGACCAGAGCAGGTGAGAAAAATAACACGAGCAAAGGCCACCCAACTGTGCCATTGGAGATCCCATTTCTTCCCAGTTACCCTGGACTAAGGAGGCTGATTTGACTCATGGATAAGGAATTGGGAAGTAAATGCCGGCGTATTCTCTCGCATTCAGAGCTGCAGCTGCCTGGAGAACTGGGGGCTGTCTGCATAGACACATGTTCTAGGCAAGAGGACTGAGAGAAGTTTTCACATATATGTGGTAAAGCTTGAATTAAAGTCAAGTTGGATATTCCTAAGTGACGGCTCCTTAAACATTTTCAGCAAATGCCATTAGTGGTAGAAAATATAAAGAAAGACACACTCCCAGTATGTTTATCTGTTCGGATTTTAAAAATTCATGTCTTGCTTGTGTAATTCTATAAAACGCATCCATGTTCGTTTCAATTCACTTATTAATTTCAGG
>NW_011888870.1:183082-185070 GCF_000151845.1 Pteropus vampyrus
ATATGTGGTAAAGCTTGAATTAAAGTCAAGTTGGATATTCCTAAGTGACGGCTCCTTAAACATTTTCAGCAAATGCCATTAGTGGTAGAAAATATAAAGAAAGACACACTCCCAGTATGTTTATCTGTTCGGATTTTAAAAATTCATGTCTTGCTTGTGTAATTCTATAAAACGCATCCATGTTCGTTTCAATTCACTTATTAATTTCAGGGAGTTTTTTGAGCCCCTCCTCTGTGTTGGGAACTGTTCTGGGCACAGAGGGGAAAGCAGTGAACATACTGTGGTCTCTGTTCTCATAAAGTTGCATTCCAGAGTTTCTTCCCACATTTTGGTAGGAAGTGGCAGTTCTTTGATGTGTGGCATCGGTATATTGCCTGTGAGGGCTCCCCAGGGTATGCATGCCCACATTTGAGGAGAAGTGTTCTCAGGAGAGACACTGACAAGCCATGGGAACAGGAAGGACTTTCCTGCTTTACTTTAAAAACTGTTCTGCCAAATATGGGGACGGATCTTCCAAAGCTACACGTCAATAAGAGAGTCTAACTCTCTCCTCCTATTGACGACCCTACGGAGAACCAGAATCCTGATCCTGTGATCTCTCACTGTTTCCATGCTGTGCTTCTATTGGTCATGAGGCTCTGGCTGCAGTAATGGGACATCTGGCCCCAATTGTCTTGCCTAGTAAGTATGACATTTACTACCCCACCTATGTGTAGAGATGTGTGATGGGATGGTTCCAAGGTGACTAATTTAGTGTCCCAGCAAGCATCATGAACCCATATCCATTCACCCTTCCTTTTCTGCCACACTCAGCTTGCCTTCGAGGCCAGCTCCTTTATGGCCCCAAGAAGGTTACTGCATTTTCAGCTGTCACATGCAAGTATCAGGAGGAGAGAGCATGGCTTGTTTTTTCTACATACCTTTGGTTTATTTGGGGTTTTGTTGTTGTCGTTGTTGTTGTTGTTGTTGTTGTTGTTGTTGTTGTTGTTTTTAGAGCAAGGAACCTTCCGCAGAAGTTCTTTCACATCTCAGCCAGAACCAAGTCACATGATTTCTCTTAAACCAGTCCCTGGCAAAAGGAGCAGGATATTTCCCTATGTTGGAAGATAAATCTTGGATCATATCTAAGGTTTGAAAGTAAGGAACAAAGGAGAAATGCCTGCTGGCGGAAGAGTGATACCATGGCTTTCTCCCGTATGTTGAATTCCAAGATAGTGCTACCTGATATTATATAAAACAGAAGCTCCCATGTGCTGACTGCTTCCTACCTGCCAAACGGCCCCCAACACTGGACAGGCATAAGTTCCACTTGGCCCGAACCCTGAGTTTTCTTCGAAACCCCTCTCATCATCTAAAATGATTTCGTCCACTTTATTATTTTGCCTCTCTAATTAGGATGTAAACTCAAGGAGGCAGCACTCATTTTTCCCTTGTTCGTTGTTCCAACGTCTAGCACAGCACGTGGCACACGATTGCTACTTAACCGAACAATTGTAAAGAAATAAGTAAATGAATGCCTTACAAGGTGCGAGATTTTTCCCGATTCTTCCATAGCCATGCTTCCCACCTTGCATTTGGGGAAACTGGCTAATCGAGGTTAGGTAATGTGCTCGAGGTCACTAGAGGAAGCTGTGGCACGACCACACCTGAAGCCTAGCCTGTCAGGTTCCAAGTCCTAGCTCTGTCCCCAGTGCTATAACCCCTGTCCTCGTGAGAAGACAGCCTTTGATTTAATGAGTCCTCTTGCTTGGGCAGATGCAAACCTTTGAGCCACTAACTACAGCCATGCTCTCAGTCAGCTCTGCTCCTGCCCTCTCTTGGTCTAGAACCTTCTCTACCTCTCTGTGCAGAGCCTCTCCACACATATAGACATCCATGTCCAGAGTTCAGTTCAGACTTTCAGCAGTCATCATTCTGTATTCCTTGACTCCATTATTCCATCTTCTACCTATAGCTTAACTATTCTACACATGCAGGACCGATACCCC
>NW_011888870.1:185120-187511 GCF_000151845.1 Pteropus vampyrus
CATCTAAAATGATTTCGTCCACTTTATTATTTTGCCTCTCTAATTAGGATGTAAACTCAAGGAGGCAGCACTCATTTTTCCCTTGTTCGTTGTTCCAACGTCTAGCACAGCACGTGGCACACGATTGCTACTTAACCGAACAATTGTAAAGAAATAAGTAAATGAATGCTTTACAAGGTGCGAGATTTTCCCGATTCTTCCATGCTTCCCACCTTGCATTTGGGGAAACTGGCTAATCGAGGTTAGGTAATGTGCTCGAGGTCACTAGAGGAAGCTGTGGCACGACCACACCTGAAGCCTAGCCTGTCAGGTTCCAAGTCCTAGCTCTGTCCCCAGTGCTATAACCCCTGTCCTCGTGAGAAGACAGCCTTTGATTTAATGAGTCCTCTTGCTTGGGCAGATGCAAACCTTTGAGCCACTAACTACAGCCATGCTCTCAGTCAGCTCTGCTCCTGCCCTCTCTTGGTCTAGAACCTTCTCTACCTCTCTGTGCAGAGCCTCTCCACACATATAGACATCCATGTCCAGAGTTCAGTTCAGACTTTCAGCAGTCATCATTCTGTATTCCTTGACTCCATTATTCCATCTTCTACCTATAGCTTAACTATTCTACACATGCAGGACCGATACCCCCAGGGAGAATGTAAATCCTCAGGGGTGGGGAACACCCCATCACTTTGGGAAGTAACACAGAGTTACGGTTCAAACTTCAGATTCCAGGGCCAGACTATGTGTGCAAATCCCAATTCTTTGACTCACTAATTGCGTGGTCTCAGGCAAATTTCTTCACTACTTTGGGCCTCAGTTTTCTCGTCTGTAAAATGGAGATAACAACGGAATGGACATCATAGGGTTGTTGCAAAGACTGAGTTAATGTGTATAAAACACTTAATGGAAAGCACGTGATAAGAGCCATGTAAATGTCAACTATCACTTTTCATTTCTCTTCTTTCTTTGACAGTGCCCGGCACCTAGAAGATACTAAACAAAATTCCTGCTAACACGAATCCACGAATTCTCTGGCAGCCTCCTCGGTATGTAGTTATTTCTCCATCGCTAAACTGTAGACTCCAAGGACAGCCATCGCTCATGCTTTCTCCTTCCTCTGTACCTTTTCAAAGTCCACCACAGTAGGAAGAACTGGACAGGTACTTAATAAATCCTTTGGGAAAGGAACGAACCAAAAAGGCCTTGGGCTTTGGGGAAAATTCTTATTTGAATTTCCTTTCTGCCTTTCCTCTCTCCATTAATTGCACATCTCTTCTTTCTCCCTGAAATCAGATTAAGCCCCATTGAGCCTAAACTGATAGCGTTTCAAGCCATTTTCTTAATGCATATGAATTGACTGTAATCTTTTTGTTTTGTGGCTACTGGCAGTTGGTTAGGCAAGTGACTGAGATGAAGATTTTAATCACTCACAAAATATAGTATTGGCTTACAAAATGTCAGCCCTCCACTGCTGTAAAGAGTCATTCATGATGACATTGCAGCCGAGGGAAAGGGCCCCAAGAAATCTTAATTGGCCTTCGGCTGATTTGAGAAACCAGACCTTCCTTGTAATATACTACAAAACTCATACAATTCTCTGCTATAAGAAGATCAGCCATAGGATGCTGCAGTGAGAACATAGAAAATGGCTTCCGGCCATATCTGTGCACCACAGATTCATTAAGGAAGCTCGGGCCAGGCCCAGCCTCCAACACACTTGTTTTGGGAAGGACTTGTTTCTTATCGGGACTCAACTTTTAAAGGCTCCAGGAAGAGAAGCTCCCAACAAGGTTTCACAGTAGCCCTCTGATCCACACGCAAGTGAACCCAGAGAGAAACATTGGTAAGAGGAAACAAGAGGGCTGATTCACTTTGGCAGGAAACTGTGTCCCCAAAAAGGTGAGTCTGGAATCGAAATTGAAAACATGGGAGCATTGCAGCTGAGGCCATCCCGGGTGGCACCTGGGCTCACACTCATACAGTAGACCTCATTAACTTAGAACAGGAATGGCAAATAGGTTTCATTTAGCATGACGTTTCTGATAGATTATGGCGGCTGTTGGGAACACTGTGTTCAGAAGGATTCTCCTGCTGCATTTCAGCTCAACAAGAAAGAGTGCTGTGATCATTCAGCAATGTCTGCTGTGGCAGAGGTAGAAGAAGTGACACCATGTACCAGATGCTTGTCATCCTCAACTTAATAATGGGGGCAGGGTAGATTTCTGTCTGAAATGTTGAAATAGCTATAAAGCTCTATTGCATTATTCTTTTCAATTACTGTTTCCCACTGCAAACAGCAACATAAATTATAAATACAAATACTTAAGTTAGAGTATTTTTGTCAAAGTTTCTAATCAGTGGACTCTCCTACTCTATGTTTCCTTATCAGGAGAGTCCTTTCGA
>NW_011888870.1:187561-200226 GCF_000151845.1 Pteropus vampyrus
GACCTCATTAACTTAGAACAGGAATGGCAAATAGGTTTCATTTAGCATGACGTTTCTGATAGATTATGGCGGCTGTTGGGAACACTGTGTTCAGAAGGATTCTCCTGCTGCATTTCAGCTCAACAAGAAAGAGTGCTGTGATCATTCAGCAATGTCTGCTGTGGCAGAGGTAGAAGAAGTGACACCATGTACCAGATGCTTGTCATCCTCAACTTAATAATGGGGGCAGGGTAGATTTCTGTCTGAAATGTTGAAATAGCTATAAAGCTCTATTGCATTATTCTTTTCAATTACTGTTTCCCACTGCAAACAGCAACATAAATTATAAATACAAATACTTAAGTTAGAGTATTTTTGTCAAAGTTTCTAATCAGTGGACTCTCCTACTCTATGTTTCCTTATCAGGAGAGTCCTTTCGACAGAGCTGGCAGTGAAAGAAACAGGTCTATGTTGAGGAGCTGTCTGATAATAAAGGAGAGAAACCTAAATCTCAATGTCATTCATGGCAAACTCCTCCCTGAGTAAGACTGCCTTTGAGCAAGCTCTCTACGCCCACCCCCTATTTCCATAAGTGGGTTCAGGCAGGTGCTAAAAAGGAAGATCTTGCTCATTCACACCATTTGCTAGAAGAATCAGCTGGGGAGTAACTCACCTGTTTCCAGGCCCAGGAGGTCTGTGTGTTTGGTTCACAACAGTAGAGGGCATCCAAGGACATGTACAAAGGAATGGTCAGGTCACCAAAGGCAGCTCAGGCTCCCCGCCGACGCAGCCACTCTGCCCCGTGTCAGCTCTGACAGCCATTTGGCAAATCCACCCTTCTAGCACTGTTCACAGTGGCAGCTTGAGAGAGGGCTGGGGATATTCTCCCTTTCTGGAGAGGAGTCCACACTTCTTTGCACATTTTGTGGGGTTCTGCACTGTAATGAAAAAGGCACCACTGATTCAGGGAAGAGGGAGCTTCCTCTGTGCACCGGAGCCTGGGGTGCCGGAGACTGACAGTGACTCTGTATAAAGACAATGCAAAGACATTTCACTCCTTTCAAAGCCTGCCCTGTAGGTTTTCAGTGGAAGTCTTAGATGTAAGGACTGTGAGATGGGTTTTCTGTAAAACGCCTGTCAGCAGCTCTACATTCTGGCTGATCAGCTACCTTTTCTAGCTGATGAAAGCAAAAAGACCTTTTCAGCATCACCAAGAAAAACACGTGGAAAAAGTCAACAGAGTCCCACTTAATACTGGCTCAGAAAAGTCATCGTCTTCCTCTCTCCTTTCCTACTGTCACATCAACAGCTGCAGAATCGTCTCTGGTTTCTAACGAACTTCTGGATGAAGATCTGAACAATTTTTCTGTTTCACCTTCTCCTGAAGTGGGAATTCTCAAAGAAGAAAAAAAAAGAGGGGACTATAGTCTAATCAGAAATTAAGTTAGGCTCAATTAATTTACATAAATGCATTGGATTGCTTTGGTATTGTAATTAATTCTCAGTTTATAATTTAGAGGCTGTCCCTGCAGACTGTATCCCCAGAATGTGCTATGTGAAACTGTTCTAAGCTTACTGGCAGCCTGGCTTAAATGCCACCAGCAGATTGATTATAAGCTCTTTGAGGACAGAGGCAAGACCGATAACTGCTCTGCTGTATAAATATGTTTTCACTTGATAAATATTTATAGAGTGTCCACAGTAGTTATACAATAGCATATGGTCCCCAAAAGTGAATAAAACAGATGGATGCTTACCTTCATGGATCTTATATCTAGCTTATATCTAGGGAGAGACAGATCATAAACAAGCAACTCAACTAATAAACAAGATCCTTTTAGGTGGTGACGAATTCTATAATGTGCCATAAAGAAATAAAACAGTGATAAAATTTTTAAAAAAGAGAAGATTTTCAATAGCTGAGAACTAATGATAAAGAGTCAGCCATCATTCCTAACAGAGGGAATGGTGTGTATAAAATGCCATAGGTGGGCAATCTTGGCTTGTTTCTAGAAGGCAGACCAGCATAACTCGAACAGGGGGAGTTAGAGAGAGAGATGTAAGTGGAGACTAGTGGCGTAGAAAGGGGACAGACCATAGTACAGAGTCTGAGTTTTATTCCAAGTGCAATGAGAAGCCATTGGAAGGTTTCAAGTGAGAATGACATGTCCGTTAAAAGAACACTCTGGCTTTTAGTAGGAAAATGAATTATAGAGAATAAGAATAGATGCATCATATTTGTATATTCTATTGTAAATCTGGGGTGAGGACAGGTGAGGGAGAGTTGAGCAAGAGTAAATAAGCAAGAAATTAGGAGGTTGTATTAATCGAGTATAGAATAACAAAAAGATTCCACCGTATAGTAGCCCCAAGAAGACACAAATTCATCTCTCTTTCCTAATGGTCCACAGATGAGAAGTTCAGGGTTTGTAGGATGGCCTTTGCAGGATGGGTACAAGCCACTGAGTTGACTCAGCCATGCCCAACCTTCAGCTTCCATCTCTGGCTCCAGGACAAACTTCTACTCTGAGCTAATACCACATGGGATCAAGAACACTAGATTACAGTGTTTTGAGGAAGTCACATCTTGCTTAGGGCTAAAGGACCCAAAATTTTACTAAAATTTATAGAAAAGAAAATTTTTAAATGATAAGAGTAGAATATGAGGGCTTTTTTAAGCAGTAAAACTATTCTGAATAATATCGTAATGGTGGATACATGTCATTATACCTTTGACAAAAGTCCATAGACTATACAACACAGAGAGTGAACTCCAGTATGAATTATAGACTTTAGTTAAAATAATAATGTATCTATATTGGTTTATCTATTGTAACAAATATACCGTGCATATGCTTCTGCTAATAATAGGGAAAGTTGGAGGAAGGGGTGTAAAGGAGTATATTGGAACTCTCTCTACTTCCCAATTTTGCTATAAACCTTAAACTACCCAAAAGATAGTTTATTAATTAAAAAATGATAGAGAAAGAAACACCATTGCCATGTGTGTAAATGTGAACATAGGTATGTGTGTACCTGTGTGTGCACATGGAGACGGGGCATGTGCACACACAGGTATGCACATACCTACGTTCACATTTACACACATGGCATTGATGAAGGGACCTCATCGATCTGATAACAGGAGACCCACTTGACTAAATTCCCCACCGCTGTACCTCAGCCTAGCAGAGTAAGACCAAAAGGCAATCCTATGGAGAAAATGCCCATCCTTCCTCAGTCAGCGTACTGCCCTCGTCTGCAAGGTCACCAAATTGGAGTTAAATAACGCGGGCCTGCCTGAAACTGCATGTTTGTTGGCTAGAGACATTTCCAATGGGAAGAATTGTAAATGAGGTGTCTTTCCTGTCTTTTATTCCTGTACTTGCAATTCTCCTTTCTGCAATATTACTGGAAATAACCATCTTTGTGTATATTATTGGGGTGGGGCGGGGTGGGGGGGAGACACCAAGATGGAGTGTGAGAGGAATCACTCTCTGCCTCTCCTTGTCCCTACCCCTAAAACAAATAACTGTAAAGGATAATCAGTCACGTCCCAAAATATCTAACTTCCTTGCTGTTATATTATCCTAGGCTGAGTGATGGCCCCCAAAGATGACTGTGCTCTAATCCCCAGAACCTGTGAATATGTTCCCTATATGGCAAAAGGGACTTTGAAGACATGATTAAGTTAAAGAATTTGAGAAATTTTCCTGAATTATCAAGATGGACTCAATGCAATCACAAGGGTCCTTATAAAACAGAAAACAATGGAACAGGGGAAGTAGAGGGACAACGACAGAGATTGGAAGATATGCTGTTGGCTTTGAGACGGAGGATGGGCCATGAGCCAAGGAATGTAGGTGACCTCTAAAAGCTAGAAAAGGCAAGAAAACTGATTCTTCCCTAGAGCATTCAGAAGGAATGTAGCCCTGTGGGCCCATTCTAAGACTTCTGACTTCCAAAACTGTGAGAAAATTAATTTTTTTTTAAAGCCACTAAGTTCGTAGTAATATGTGGCAGCAATTTGAGACACAATAGTAAACCAATACATGCACCTTTTACTTGGGAATCTGTTATTTCTCCACCATCGAACTCCGCAGAGGTCCCTTCTCCTGCGTATTCTTTCCTTTTAGCTCTTCTTTTAAATCTATTTCCTTGTCTGAGCCCATACAGAACACACACCACGATCTGGCCTTTCTGCTCTTAGACTGGAACAATTACTGGCTGGCAGATGAGGGTGCTAAACAAGCATTTGTTGGTTGAATGAATGAATTTTGTTTTCCAAATTCATCCCATGCTTAAAAGAATGTCCTGAGTTTGTTTGGTTTTTAATAATTTGGTTTTTAGTTGTGCTGTTTGCTTTCATCTCCCTTCCCTTTCATAAAAAAAAAAAAAAAAAAAATCCCACCCACGTAGTGCCTTTTAGTTATAAGTACACATAGATTTATTTTCTTGTTTTTGACCTGGCCCCATGGTGTAAACTCTTTATGGGGCTCCAGTTCCCAGGACCTCCTGCTGGTAAATGGACATCTCATCTTCTTTTAATGGGGAGTATCAATCTAAACCAGAATCAGATGGGAAGCTCTAAAGAATCTCCACATAAGCAGCCCTGGGTTGGGGTCAAAAAGATACAGTGACCATATCTGGGACAGCACAGCAGTTCGTATGCGGAACTGAGACAGGAATCCTAGGAGCTGTCCAGGCCTGTTGGGTTCATAAAGCAGAACACTGCTCAAGTCACAGACTGTACCCCTAACCCAGCCATCCATCTCAGATATGCAATGCTCTGGGTCACAAGGAGGCCAGGCAACAAATTACAAGCAGACAAGTTCCAACAATGAAAAATCAACTCAAAAGATGTCTCCGTCTGAGGATGGGTCATGAAGTCTATGAGTATACCAAAATATATTGCAAAAGACTTTAGAAACCAACTCTCTTTAGAGCTGGGCAAATTAGTTCTGCTCCCAGGCCTTGGCTTTCTAAAATCCACATAGACAGCAAATGGCTAGTCAAGTGTTGGCATCATGAGTATGAGGAAGGCACATTTGTTTTTAACTCAGAATGAGTCAGAATGCAATAAGATGATAAAATAATCACATCAACTTTCTAGATATTGATATTAAATGATTTCTTTTTTTTTTTTTTTTGGTCTTTTACAAAATAGTTTAATTTATTCAACCAAGAAAACACACACACACACACACACACACAATTGGGAAGAGCGCTGCTCCACTGAGGTGACAATGGATGTGGTAAAAATCAGCGCTTCTCACCCTCATCTGTCTTTGATTCCTTTCCATGAAGCTGGAAAATGCCAAGTGTCAAATGTTTCCAGTTACTTAAGCCCTGCAAGAAGGAGCTTTTATTTCTCTGATTTAACACTGAGCAGGAGACTTCAGAGAAGGCACCATTTAAATATCCCAAGTTGATTTGCCTTTTGATAGGAGCAGAAAAAAAGGAGGAAGATACTAATTAAACTGAACCCTCAGGCGCAGACTTCTCATTACTGGCATATGTCAGATGGAGACTGCTCAGGACCACCTCCACGGTGCTAGACATCATCTCGAGTGATTGCCCGCCTCTTAGAACAACCCCCAGGCTAACAACAGAACAGTATTTCAGTCATTGCAAATGAGACCCCACTGCCAGCAACCGACATTTGGTATTTCTGTAGGGGTTCATTTAAGACTCATTTCCCACAGTCAAAAGTAGAAAAAACTTACATCCGCTTAAATACAAGGAAACACTCCATGCTCATGCATCTCTACAGAGGACTGGCAGAGTCCACTTGATACAGAGAAAAGCAGTTGAGGCTTTCTAGTTCTGTTGTATTCTATTACACACAAGCCTCATACAAGAGCATTCTGCTGGAGCTCAGCTTCAACCTTAAACTACAACCCATGACATGCCTGGATGAGAGCTCATAGAAAAAGAAATACAGTTAAAAACCGTATGTAAAAAGTTTGATCTCACTTGTAATCAAAGATGTTTAAATTTGCATAACAACAAGATTCGTTCCTCTACAAGCTTTGAGAAGATACGTACATCACAGCTGGCGAGGTGGGGATGTAATAAACATCCTCATAGTGTGCTATTGAGAATGTTAATTGGTTTCACTATTTAGAAAGAAAACCGGTCACTTATATCAAGATCCTTAAAAAGTTCAAAGAACCCTTTGAACTAGTTATATCACTTCTGATAAAGGATTTGAGGGCAATTACCCAATACTTAATGCTTGAAAATCTTCAAAGCAGTATTATCTACAGCAGCAAAAATAAAAATAATAAAAGGAAACATTTTAAAAAGCCCCTAGACAACTATGATGGACTTATGTGATGGAATAATATACAGCCCTTAAAAATGATGTTAAGTCAAATGCCTTGCCTCAAAAAAAAATATGTATAAACACCATCTTAAAGCACTATAAAATGCAAATGTTATCATATTAAATGTAAACTATAAAATTATAGATATAGTATGCTGACAATTTCTGGGAACAAAGACTTGTAGTAACATAGGCACATCAAAACGCAATTGGGTAGTAAGATTGTGAAAGATGTTTTTGTTCTTACTATTATTTTGCATTTTCCAATTTTCACAATAAGCACATACTATTTTTATAATCAAAAAAATGTATAAATTAAAAATAAACTGTTTTAAAACCTAAGAAAGAATAAAAGTGCAAGGAAAATGTAGCTCATTTATACCTCTCTACTTTAGGGAACATAAACTGTAGAAATACCCACATCATATCATATTTTAATCCATATGCAAATAAAACTCTAGTTTTTATATGCAGATATTCATGAATTTGGAGATTCTGGAGGCTGAAACTAGTATATACGCCACTGATGTATGCCGATGCATGCAGAGCTATTAGAAAGAGAATTTGTGATAATCCTGTTGACACAACCCAAAGAACCTTACCTATTTCAGCCTCAACTTGAGCACAAAACTATCCTAGAAAGACAAACAGAATGGGATAATTTGTCAATAAAGGGAATTGCAATAGACAGATAGCAGGACGGGTTCATTTACCTGTGTTTCCAAAGTTTTAATAATAGATTTCTTGGGAGGGCAAGAGAATCAAACACTGCAAGATAATATTTGCATTGAGAAACAGTAAGGTGCAGGAAATGTCTCTTTTGCCATTTTGGAAAGGTTAAAGCAGTAAAACGCTACAATAAAATGCTTTGGAATCCCACAGAGTAGCATGTGTCATGGGACAAATTGTGGTCCTTGCCATGGAATGAGTCTCTGCAGCATTGCTGAGATGGCACCCCATTGACATAGGAGCTTTGTTCACATCCAACCCCAAACAATTTTGCCCATAACAGATTCAGGAAAATTCACTTTAGAAGATTTGTTTTCAGGAGGCGTTTTGACTTTGCTCTGATTTGAAACTTTTGATAATGTGTTTTACCATAAAACATACAGGGCAATAGAAGAGAATATATTTTAGGAAGTTGCTAAAGGAAGAAATCTTTATGAAAATGGTATTTTGTTTTAAAGGCCCAAAAAAGAAGTAATATTATGAATGACACTGGGCTTAGAGCAGTAGAACCGGGTTTCAGCACTAAATTTGCAAACACTTCAAGTTCATCAGGGGAGCCACAGCTTTCATCACAGTCACAAATGGATAAATAATCCAAAAGTCAATTAAAATCCACTTCTTTAAGCAGATCCAGAATTTGCACACAGGAGGGGCTTGATGGCAGCGCGCTAGCTGGCAAACAATTGCCTTGAAGCTGTGTTTGCACAGCAAGCACATCCATTTTACTTACACCATACGATACAAATCAATAGGAATGGCAGAATTTTCTAAAGATGCTTTACATAAGACTAAAAAATGCTATTAGTCCATGTTGTTGCTGTTATTTTCTCCCCAATAGTGTTATTACTATTGGGGATAATTTTGGGGTTGAAGGAGGGGCCAGGTCACCTTTTGGCTTCATTATTGGCTCCAAGATCTCAAAATGCTCCATCGTTTCCATCTGGGATTGTAAGGTATAGAGAAGACCCAGAGAATGAGGTGCTTCTCCACAGAAGGCAAGCCCAGGAAACCAAAAGTCCCATGAGGGGACAGAGGCATGCTGCCAGCAAGGCAGAGGAACCAGGCTGACAGGCAACTCAACTGAATCTGGCCCATTTCATAGTTGTCCTCTTTAAAATCTCCTTAAAAATCACCTCTTCATTCTCTCGATTTCATTTTTTTTAAAAAAATAACTGCACTACCTTTTCCAGCCAACTCTACTGGGGAGGTGGTAAGAATAAGGCATCAAATGAATGAAAAAGGATGACAATCAACTTTGCCAAAGAGGAAAGTTTGATTAGATTTACATAATCATGATGTTTAAAATAAGGACAGTCTCTACTTCAAGCTTGGATGTCACCTCTCCTGGAGGTGTTAACATCATTATTCCACAGAAATAATTCACAGGAAAACACACAAAAGCAAGAGAATATTATTTCCAAAGCTCTGTTGGGTGGCGTAGAAATCAGCGTTAAGTGAGCTGGTGGCACATCATTAAATAAGAGATCTTGCTTCCCCTAGGCTTCCCTAGAGAACTGCATTAATTCAGAAAACTTAGTTATGGGAGAGCAATTCTTTCCTCGAAAGCATAAATATGCCAAAGATTATGTTTAAAGTCCTCATGGACCATTGTTCAACCATAATGACCTCCTGGGAGAGTTTCCTGTGTACTCACATGGTATCGTTACATGACAAACATATGGCAATTTAGAATGACTATTCAAGATGGCCTTAGGATAATTAATAAGTTGGTGACCTCCCAGTGACTACTATGACAATAAATCCTCCACCACAGCCACTAGACACTCAGTGAAGCGTACACTAAAAGAGTTTAAATGTCCAATGCTAAAAAAATGGTAGCAAATTACAGTATGCCCATCAAGTAATTATGATGCTGTCAAAAAAAGTGTGATCATGAAGAATACTCAAGTACTTGAGAATAAAGCTTATGATATGTTTAATGAATAAACCAGGATTAAAATTTTTATATAAAGAATGATCCCAAGAGTGTTTAAAAAACAATAATCTAACAAAGATAACCACTGGTAATATTTGTTATATCTGGCCTCTTTCTATATGAGTGACTTTTCTTTCCTTCTTTATAATTCTGTGTTTAAAAAAGTAAATAGCCAAAAAATAAATATCCTCATGTTCTTTCTGACCAAAAGAGAACTTTTAAATGTAAATAAAGAGTTCTTTCTAAAATGAAGAGAACACCTGTTTACCCACTCCCCAATCCCCCGCAAGGATGCTGAACTCAAAGGAAGGCACTGAGTCTACTACTGGCAGGAACATCAAACTCCTTACCAGCCTCCTCTCCCTATTTCTTTCCCTAGCTGTTCAAGACAGAGCACATCTGAGCACAACGGCCCTTTTCCTGTTTCTAACCAGTGAATTTTGGCACAATTAGGGAAACCCAGAGTGTCCCCACTTGTGACCTGCTAATAGGCCCTGAGGAGGAATGCCATCTGTTGCTGGCACTTGAAAATTTATGGGTCTGAGAATAAATACAGTTTCAGAAGAAAGATTCCACGTCCACCATCAATGTCACCTCAGCCTGGTTTTTAGTATTCTTCTTCAAGGAACACATTCTCCGAGTCAGGTACAGAAGAAAAGGCACAGGCTAAATCCTGGTAGAGTCTTAGTTCTGCCTGTTATGAGCTATGTGGCTTTCGCTAGATGATTCAACCTCTCCAGCCCTCAATTTCCTTGCCTGTAAAATAATATCTACTCCTAGACAATCACTTCAAAAATTAAATGAGACCTCATGTATATAGTACTGTGACCAGGGACATCTGTGCACTTTGGCAGCAGTCAACCCTCATGTTTGAGGTGAGGGCTCGGCCTGGTGCTATTGCTATGGAAATATATTGATCCATAAGGCACAGCATCAATCTATAGTGAGCAAAATGCCCACTGCAGAGACATGAAAAAAACGACACTAATTTAATACAGTCTTCAATTAAGGGCTCAAATTAGAGATACCAATTCCATAGGGAACTCAGATTAGAAAAAGGAAAATGAAGGCTGGGGTAATAGAAATGGCCATGGAGGAGGTGACATTTGAGCTGCACTTTGGTGGCTAAGTAAGAAAAATATATTTTTCCTTATCTCTCTAAACTAACACACCATTGGTAAAATGCACCCAACATGACTATCTTGCAATCCAAAGCCTATAAGTCATAAAAGAAGGAGCCAGATGTGTTTTAAATATCTATCCTTCCCTCTCGTATCTTTCTCCTTTCCATCATGCTCCTATTTTTTCATTTTAAGGAGTTTGGGGTTAATACCTTTGGGCAGAAATGACCAAAATGGGAACAATCACAGGTTACAGAAGTCTACAACAGCGATTACAGTGGGTCTTCTCTTTTAGATTACAGATTACAGTGGGTCTTCTCTTTTAGATGGCAGATGTACTTGGCAGTCAGATGGTTGGATGCATCTCTTGATACATCTTGTTTGGTAAAAAGTTAGCCCAGGTGAAGTATTCACAGTCACTTTCAAATCCTGTGTAGAGCCCCCAACAATCCCACCAATCCCAATGGAAGAAAGTTCCTTCTCCACCGGCCCCAGCGATTTCTAAAGTGTGTTCCTCCGTGACTTTTTGTTCTGGTCATTCAAGAAATATATACCAGTTGGTAAATATTGGAGCACATGGCATGCATTGCTCCCATGCCTGGGAACTCAGTGACAGATAAGAGAGAGTAAATCCTTGCCCTCATAGAGCAACATCCCAGGGAGAAAAACGATGCACACCCACATAAACAATCAAATGTACAAGGCGATTTCAGATGGTGTGATGTATCACAAAGAAAGAAGGCAGGGCAATGGGTAACTCTAGACAAGTGGTCACCAAAGGCCTCTCAGAGCACAAACCTGAGTGATGAGGACACTTGTTTCCTTACTGACTTGCAGCAACGTCCCTCATGCCTGGAGGAACAATAGACCCCACGGAATAACACTCTCTAGCCTGTTCTGTTTGCCTGCCATTCTGTTTTGCAACAAATGCTGATTGAGGACCTATTATAAAGTATTTGTAGGGAGAGACAAATGGTTAAAGCACTAAGTGTGAAAACGCATCACTTTTTACACTGTGTACGATTTCTCTGTTAAAATTTCTATCTCCCCAGATAGACTGGGGTCAACATAATAAACTATTATGGCTACACAGAAAGTGACTGAAGAGCTCTCTGAAGAAATCTGCAAAGGCTTCTCAGAGAGAGTGACATTTGCCATGGATCATAAAGGAAGAGTTGGAATTCTCTAGGCAGAGAAGGAAAGTTTCCTGACAGAGGAAACAGCTTCGCACTCTAATTAGAGTTGAAGGAGTATTTCTGGGAGAATGGAAAGGCAGAGGCACAAAATTGGGCTGGGAAGACCATCTGAGTTCCAACTACAAAGAGACGTGGATGCTTCACTAAGTCATGGAGACTTGAATGAGTTGACAGTGAAGAACCATAGGAAGATGCTAAGCTGGGGCGTGACATGGCCAGGTGATTGCATAGGAAAAACCACTATGATTGCCGGTTGGAGACAGGGAGATTCCAACCAATCCGGGGGAGGGGAATGAGGTCTGACTGGGCCACCTTTATAAGGCAACATTGAAAACCCCCAGCCTGAAAGACCTTACATGATGGAGTTCCTCGATGAGCTGTATAAAAGACAATAGGCAGATAGATGTTCAAGCATGATGGCTAAATCATGGTTATCAGAGTTTGTTTCCAGGGAGGCCTTCTTCACAACTGACAGGCACTCATTCATCTCATAATTCGTCTTTCACTCAACAAATTGACCTGAACTCCTCCCATGACCCAGCTGCAGGATTTGGCACTGGGGATATGGAGCACTGAACTTGACCATGCCTGCACTCAAGAAGCCTTTGGTCTTGAGAAGGAAGTGGACTCCAAAAATGATCATTATCTGTGTTGTGATATTGTGAAGAAAGCTCAGGGGCAGGGTGGCCGATCCAGTCCAGGGTAAAAATCTTCCCAGAGGGGGTGATGTCTGAGCAGGAAACCAAAGGACGAAGAGGAATTATCACGCGAGAAGCAGGAAAGTATGCTCCAGGAGAGACTGAGGCATAATTCAGAGCACACACACTTCAGGAAGTCAATGTGACTAAAGTGTGGGCTTCAGTGCAAGGAGGAGTGGAAGAAAAACCTAGCCATGTAGATAAGGGACATTTTCTGAGTTTCTGTGAAAGAAGCAGAAGGGAGAAAGAGAGAATTAAAGTTGACAGTGGAAAGTTCATTGTGCATTTTCCTAAATTCCGAATCGCTCGCTGCCTATGTGTGGGCACAGGAACCACCATGTGACAAAGGAGAAAATGGAGGCATTCTTTTTCTTTTATCCTTTCCTTTTTTAATACCACATCGATGAATTAATATGGCTGGTTCCCAAGGTAGGCTCTCTATTTTCTTTCCAGAGACTGTGTTTTATAGTTCAAAATGTGTCAATGGGGTAACTTACTCTTTTCTCTATTTTAAGTCCATCCTCTTCAAGGTTGGTTGTTACTCAACCAAGCAGGACTACTTTTCCAGAGGAAATTAAATTGATAGACTCTCTCATGTCCTGCAATTTCCCCTGCCATAAATTCTAAGCATCAAAAAGAAATTCATCATTCACCAAACAGAGCTTTATTGTAGGCACC
>NW_011888870.1:200276-205305 GCF_000151845.1 Pteropus vampyrus
GTGGAAAGTTCATTGTGCATTTTCCTAAATTCCGAATCGCTCGCTGCCTATGTGTGGGCACAGGAACCACCATGTGACAAAGGAGAAAATGGAGGCATTCTTTTTCTTTTATCCTTTCCTTTTTTAATACCACATCGATGAATTAATATGGCTGGTTCCCAAGGTAGGCTCTCTATTTTCTTTCCGGAGACTGTGTTTTATAGTTCAAAATGTGTCAATGGGGTAACTTACTCTTTTCTCTATTTTAAGTCCATCCTCTTCAAGGTTGGTTGTTACTCAACCAAGCAGGACTACTTTTCCAGAGGAAATTAAATTGATAGACTCTCTCATGTCCTGCAATTTCACCTGCCATAAATTCTAAGCATCAAAAAGAAATTCATCATTCACCAAACAGAGCTTTATTGTAGGCACCATCAAGGTTTGGAGAGTACACAAAAAGTTGGAGCAGCATGGAGACAACGCAGAGCCTCCACGAATTTGCACCTGATGGCAAATACAACGAGTATTGATTATCTGCCCCCTCTAGATATTACACGATGTGATAAATTGTCAATTTATCTCTTCCCCTGAAACCGCTTATTGATGCACAGCTAAGACAGGAAGCCAGGGGCATCTGGATAATTTGAAATAGTCTTGCCTCAACCCTCCTCACCTGCTCTGGCAGCTTTCATTTTGCAGACCAGGGATAGAGAATGGGATCACTGATCTGCACCTAACAGGTTTATAATCATCTGTCTCTTGACTGCCTGTGCAACTCGGGATAATCGGAGCAATGAGAAGAGAAAATCCACAAGAATCACAATAAGGATAATTGTGCTTTACTTTTCTCTGTATCCAGAGCTTGGCTTAGAGCCTGCCATATAGAAGTGGATTTTTGTTTGTTTGTTTGTTTTTTGCTTTTAGTTGTGGGTCTTCTTGAATTATGACAGCTTAATGGACAGATAGGTATGTATATAGGGTTGAGAGATAAATTAAACCAATAGGTTTTAAATATTTTCAGTCATAATACATTTTCTTTCAAAAAAAATAACTACTAGGATAAATACTTGATGGAAAAGGCTGTTTTTAGACTCCCTGGTCCCAGAAGTTGGTCCTGGGCAGTGGGCATAATGGTAGTCACCAGCTGAGTAAGAGGCAGGGACTTGTTTTCCTGGTAAAGGGTCTTTAACTCCAAGGACAGATTTGCTCCAAACAAATAGATAATATGAGACACTCCCCTTGCCCTTTGATACAAAGAATTTCTTAATTCCTTAATTCTTAATTCCTTAATTCTTAATTCCTTAATTCCTTGAGTTGCGCTTCTGTTTTCAATTTGAGAGGGACAGAGATGCCACACCACTGAAGCCTAATTCCTTAGGCTCACATGTGAACTAGCCCTAGTTGAAGTCTGGGACCTCATCCTGAGTCAAGATCAAATTAAGCTTCTCTAATTTGCTACTATGTCAATAGGAGGTCCTAAATTCCAAATGGACACGGCAGTGTGTGTAACAGACCAATTTCTAGGCAAGGCTCCTTTGTGCCTCACCTTCCCTTACACAGAAAAAAAAACAAAAACAAAAAAAAAACTCAGGTGTTTTTTATAAGGCACATCTCTTGCAGGATTAACCTTAAAGACAAAAAAGAAACGCTAAAAACAAAAATCCAAATTTTAAACTGTGTACAGTAATTATATTGTTAGTGACGATGTTGAAATTATTATTTGGAGACTTATGTGCATTGTGGGATAAAGCAAACAAGTAATTATGTGATATTCTAATTCTATTATCTCAGGTGTCCTTGAGAACTGGGTTGCTCAAAGTGGAAGAAAGGGGTACAGTTGTGAGATAGAATATCTTTTTTAAAAAGTGCTGGTTTTAAGAAGTATCCGTATGAGCTCAAAAAGTATTTTATTTTAAAACAAACAAAACAGAACATGTTTCCTACTTCTGTTCTCTAAAAAGACTTAGGAAGCCCTAGAAATATTGAGCTACTCCTAAAAGCAGAGTCTGAGAGTGAAAACCTGGGTTCAGGTAGTTTTTTGGAAGAGGCGATCTCAAGCAGCAACAGTGAGCAACGGGGAGAGTAAGAGAGAGAAAAAGCAAAACCCAATCAAAAAGCGTGTTATCAAGGTCACAGCCATGGGCAATCGGGGTTTGACTCTAGGCAGAACACCCCCTAGAATTGTCCATCTGCACACAGGACACTGGGACATGACCTCCCACCCCATTGCCCCTCAGGTGATCTATTAACTCCAGTGTTAATAACTCCCCAAATTTCAGAGATGACTCCAAGGCAGGAAGTAGAAACGTCCTTGGCACATGCTTGAGGGGTGACATCATTACTATCCGTGAGAGCCTGAGCTGCCACCGAAACTTCTGCCACAGCCGCAGACATCAGAGGTGGACAAGCAGATGTGACACAGGGCACCAAGAGCTTCTACTACAGATCCATGTGGTGATATTTACAGATGGCATGCCATATGGCTGCTTAGGTTTGGCTTTGAGGTGATATGGAAGGGGGTGCACGAGGGTATAGATAAAATGGTGTGGCCGGAAACTCATAATTGTTTAAGCTGAGTAAAGGGTACATAGGAGTTTGTTATACTATGCTGTACTTTTATAAATGTTTAACATTTGCCATAACAGAAATTTACAAAGAAAGAAAGAAAGAAAGAAAGAAAGAAAGAAAGAAAGAAAGAAAGAAAGAAAAAGAAAGAAAAGAAAAGAAAAGAAAAGAAAAGAAAAGAAAAGGAAGGAAAAGGAAGGAAAGAATGGAAAGAGAGAGAGGAGTGGTATGAAAAAATGGGGAAAAAGAACAAATTTCTTGGAATCAGAAATCCTGGCTTTACTAACTTGGGCAAGTCAAATAACCTCTCCTACTCTTGGCTTTTCTATGTGAAAGTGGAGCTGGTAAAGAGAACCTACTCTGTATATAATGAAAACACACTCACTGTATCAGACAATGCTATGCACACAGTAAGTGCTCAGTAAATGTTAGCTATAGCATTACTATTGTGGGAGCAGGAAAGGTAAGCAGGTCTAATTAGTTGACCAGGGAAAATGTCAAGGACAAAGTGATTTCACAGTAATGCTGTTCCTGCTCAGCTAGCATACTTTGAAACACTCGAAAGAAGAAACCCAGAAAACTCTATGTTACATGTGGGCATCTGAGGAAGAAACTTGTAATTAAAAGATGAGGCCCAAATGCTCAGCACACTGGGGTGATCCCCATTTAAGAAGTATAGGATGACACCTGTTCACCCCTATCAGAAGGGAACACTACCTGAGTTATCTCATTTAGGGGCTAAAGGAGAAGCACATAGCACGGTGTCTGGCGTGGAGTGAGTGCTCCAGAAACAGTGGTCGTGTTGGTTGCAGCTGCTAGAATCCATCTCCCCCACTCTTGACATTGAGATCACCAGGAATGTTCTCAGATTCGTAAATAAGATCACCCCCTCATCTAATGCCTTCTATCCGCAAAGAGCCAGCACAGGAACAGGAAAAAGTAAATGAAGAGTCCTACGAAATCCAGAGGGCTATACAAATAGATCCTCTTACTGTGAAACCTTGACCAGCAAATGTTCCGGAAACGAAACATGAAACTTTCTCATTCTTTGAGAGTTAACGAGAAACCTCTTTTTATTTCCACCCTTGTTAAATCTTTCTAACATGCATCAGCCTACCTCACTGCCTTGGAAACAAAGTTTAATCTTTGAAGACTCTGACCACATTATGCTTGAGGGTCACCCTTCTGACCACCTACAGTTCTGTGCAAGGAACCAAAACCACAAAAATCACCTGACCTCAAAAACACTTTAGAGAAATTGTTTTGACTAATCAATAATAATTTTCTTTCTTGTCACTTGCTTCCTACACATGAAAAATTGAGTGCCAGGAAATAGTATTTGAATATTCTAATTCAATTTTCATTCCATTATACTGGCTTATATGAATCTGGTTCTAACAAAATTCAAAAAACCCCATCCATCAAGTCTGAGTTCATATCTATTTTAGAGTTCCAAATGCATATGTTCGAAATGGTTCCTGAATTACATTTATTGACTAAACCTTGTCACATTTATTGAGCTATTTTGAAAATTTTTTCTATTACTGGAGAGAAGGCTTCTTATTGTAAAAGTTCTTAGGCTCCCTCGGGCCATAGCCCCCTTTAAGAAGCTGATGAAAACTGTGGACTTTCGTCCCTGGAAAATGTACATATGTATATATGCTCCAGGAACCCCAAGTTAATAAATACTTGTTTATATTTCCTTTTATTGCCAAATGGTTAAACCCTTTATAAAAGCAGTGAACCTGGATGCTTAATAGTACACATATAAAATACAGATTCTGAGGTCTACAAGGCTCGCATAGAAACTATTCATTGAATTTTTTTAGGCTATTGAATTTTGCCAAAGGGGTCACATATTAATTAACTAAAGATAAGCTTCCCCTTCCTATAAATGGGGCCACATTGGAAAATGTCCCTATCTCTCCCTGATAAACATGACACACTGGTATTTGTCACCTCTGGCCACATCAGCTGCTCTTCTAGACACCATGGAACCTTCCTGATGGCCTCTGCAGGTAATATGTTTCACATCACAGTCAAATTGGAACAGAACACAGGAGAAAACTCCTGGATGAAGAAGCATCAAACATAAAAAATTAATAACAAATTAAAAATTGTAGCTTCTGGGAGGGGAAGTATATTATAGGAAGCATGGAGTCCATCCTTTTGTTTTTTGAAAACATTCATATCTAGCTGAATCTTGATAGCTAAGAGACCTTATTTCTAATTTTTAAAATGGATAAAAACACATTTCACTAATTAATCTAGATGGTCCTTGAACATTTGGAATTTATGAAACAGATAGAGAGCTTCAAAGCAATGTCTCCTTAGCTAAGATGCTACACATAGCCATTTTCTGCTTTTTAGCCTACAAACATATCAACATGAAAAATAGTGACTCTGTCTCATTTCCCATCCCCTAAATTTAAGTTCTAGCTATATGTCAAAACAGTTGATTGCTCTTGAGAAAACTATGCTTTAA
>NW_011888870.1:205355-230783 GCF_000151845.1 Pteropus vampyrus
AGAGAAATTGTTTTGACTAATCAATAATAATTTTCTTTCTTGTCACTTGCTTCCTACACATGAAAAATTGAGTGCCAGGAAATAGTATTTGAATATTCTAATTCAATTTTCATTCCATTATACTGGCTTATATGAATCTGGTTCTAACAAAATTCAAAAAACCCCATCCATCAAGTCTGAGTTCATATCTATTTTAGAGTTCCAAATGCATATGTTCGAAATGGTTCCTGAATTACATTTATTGACTAAACCTTGTCACATTTATTGAGCTATTTTGAAAATTTTTTCTATTACTGGAGAGAAGGCTTCTTATTGTAAAAGTTCTTAGGCTCCCTCGGGCCATAGCCCCCTTTAAGAAGCTGATGAAAACTGTGGACTTTCGTCCCTGGAAAATGTACATATGTATATATGCTCCAGGAACCCCAAGTTAATAAATACTTGTTTATATTTCCTTTTATTGCCAAATGGTTAAACCCTTTATAAAAGCAGTGAACCTGGATGCTTAATAGTACACATATAAAATACAGATTCTGAGGTCTACAAGGCTCGCATAGAAACTATTCATTGAATTTTTTTAGGCTATTGAATTTTGCCAAAGGGGTCACATATTAATTAACTAAAGATAAGCTTCCCCTTCCTATAAATGGGGCCACATTGGAAAATGTCCCTATCTCTCCCTGATAAACATGACACACTGGTATTTGTCACCTCTGGCCACATCAGCTGCTCTTCTAGACACCATGGAACCTTCCTGATGGCCTCTGCAGGTAATATGTTTCACATCACAGTCAAATTGGAACAGAACACAGGAGAAAACTCCTGGATGAAGAAGCATCAAACATAAAAAATTAATAACAAATTAAAAATTGTAGCTTCTGGGAGGGGAAGTATATTATAGGAAGCATGGAGTCCATCCTTTTGTTTTTTGAAAACATTCATATCTAGCTGAATCTTGATAGCTAAGAGACCTTATTTCTAATTTTTAAAATGGATAAAAACACATTTCACTAATTAATCTAGATGGTCCTTGAACATTTGGAATTTATGAAACAGATAGAGAGCTTCAAAGCAATGTCTCCTTAGCTAAGATGCTACACATAGCCATTTTCTGCTTTTTAGCCTACAAACATATCAACATGAAAAATAGTGACTCTGTCTCATTTCCCATCCCCTAAATTTAAGTTCTAGCTATATGTCAAAACAGTTGATTGCTCTTGAGAAAACTATGCTTTAATTTCTTCATTGTTAAAATGGAGACATGGGGTTTGTGGGCAATTAGATTATATTTGTAAGGTATCCACCACTCTATTAACATGAAGTGGTAAAATATCAATTGAAGGTAGACTATGGTCAGTTAAAGAGATGTACTATAAACCTAAAGCAACCACTGAAATGACAATAGCAAAACATTATAGCTAATAAAGTTTAAAAAACTATAAAAATATTAAAATATTTAATTACTCATAAAGAAGTCAGAAAAAAAGAGAAAAAAGGGAATGAAGAACATATGGATAAATAGAAAACAAGATGATAGATTTAAACCTAGCCATAACAACAATCACATTAAATGAAAATATTCTAAACTTAATAATTTATACACTTAAAAGGTAGAGATTATCAGATTCAAGTAAAAAAAAAAAATCAAGACCCAACTATACTCTGCCTATAGGAAGTGCACTTCAAATTTGAATCCACAATAGTTTGTATGACATAGTATACCATGTTAGCACTAATCAAAAGAAAGCCAGTATATCTGTATTAATATCAGACAAAGATTTTAGAACACAGACTATACCAGGGAGAAATAAGGTCATTTCATAATGATAAATGCATCAGCTAATCAAGAGTACATAACCATTCTAAACATTGATGTACCTAATAACAGAGATTTAAAACACATAAGCAAAAACTAATAGACTAACTGTAAAATGAAATGGACAAATCCACAATTTTAGTTGATATAATTCAATATAGAAATATAGTTCAAAATCTTTTTCTTAATAATGGATAGAATAAGCAAATAAAATCAGTAAAGATATAGAACATTTGAACAACACTATCAGTTAACCTCACTTAATTGACACTTACAGAGTCTTCCAACCAACAACAGCACAATACATATTCTTGTGAAGTATAAATGGAACATTTACCAATATAGATCACATTCTGGGCCACCAAAAAAGCCCCAATAAATGTAAAGGACTTAAGTCATATTAAGCATATCCTCTGAATGCAGTGAAATTAAGTTAGAGATAAATAACAGAATGATCTCTGAAAAATCTCCAAATATTCAGAAACTAAATAGCACTTCTAAAAAAAAATTTAAAAAAACCATAGGCCAAAGAAAGAATCAAAAGGGAAATTAAAAAATATTTTAAAATGGAGGAAAATAAAACACGACATATAAAAATCCATGGGATATTGTTAAAACTATCCTTAGGAGGAAATTCATAGCATTATATGGGTAGATTAGAAGTTCTCAAATTAAAGATCTTAGCTTTCTTCTTTATAAATTATTAAAAAGGAGAGAGAATTAAAATGAAAGTAAATAGAAGAAAGGTAATACTAATGATCAGAACAGAAAACAATTAAAATAGAAGTAACAGACAAATTGATCTATAGATTCAATGTCGCCCTAATCAGAGTCCCAACAGACTTTTTCTAAAGATCGATGAGCTAATTTTAAACTTCATATGTAAATTCAAAGGACCTAAAGTCACCAAAAACTTAGAAAAAGAAGACTAAAATAGGAGAACCAACATTCCTTGTTTTTCAGACCTAATATAAAAATATAATAATCAAAGACAATGTGGTATTAGTGTAAAGATGGACAAATACTGTCAATCCTTATTTTTCACAGATTTTATATCTGCAAATTCACCTACATACTAAAATTTACCAAGGGTCATGAGGAAACTTTAGAGATAAAAGATATGTTCATTATCTTGATTGTGGTGATAGTTTCACAGATGTATACACATGTAAAAATTTATCAGTTCTACACTTGAAATATGTAGTTTATCGTAGGTAAATAAAGCTGTTAAAGAAAATTGGAGTCTTACTTAATATATTCACTCGCTTTCTACCATGCTAGACTGAGATTTTCACACATCACCTGTGAGTTTACTAATTTGCAGAGAATTTGAAAACAATAAAATATGCTGAAGATTCCACTGAGCAAAATATAAACTTTTCTGTGATGTTTCAGAGGGCACATTGGGTTCCATTAGTGTCTCCAGTGATCAATATGGATATGGATGATCATTTCTTATAGGGTCAGCAGTTTGAGATAAATAGTGAAGACTTTGTCTTGAATTTCCTTGTTAATACTTAGATATAGGCAAGAAGATCAAAATTCTTCTATACAGAAATAATTTAAAATATGAGAAATATCAAAACCTTTCATCCATGTAGTCAAGTTTCCAACTGTCAGAAAAAGACATTATAAATAAGCAAGGGGAAAAGGAGAGCATGAACCTTCTGGTACTTGATTAGTCAGACATCAGTGTGCACTCATGTGTAGTTTAATATTTAGAGATAGACATATACAGAAATAATTATCAATATATATGTGTACACTGGTCAGTATACATACATAAGTTTCCTTGGTTCCTTCAAAAAAGAAAAAAGGAAGGACGTCTCCTTGGAGGATGGCTGATTCTACAGTTGGGACAGAAAAAATACAACATGAGCCTGGAGCATCTTCTAATGCCAGAGGCAAGAAAGTGTTCGAAAAAATACAAAAGGATGGGGGTTTGTCAAAGGGACACAAGACATCCCATGTCTGTAAGTTTTTCAGAAAAACTTACAAGAGCTGAAGCTGGAAAAATTTAAGCAACAAAATAACATAGTATTGGATTATAATTTATAGTATAACATAAATATACATAAGGCCATGCTAATATAAATAAACACTTAACTAAATAAATGGGGGAGACATATCTTCTTTACAGAATTCCAAATAATATATGTAGATACTCCCCTATCCAGAAAGTAAAGGTTAATTTCCTCCCCAACCTTGAATATTGGCTGGACTTAGTGACTCAATTCCAGAGAAAAGACTAAGGAAGGGAAAAAACAGTAATTTTCCAAAAGAGTCTTGGAAAACACCATCCTATCCAATAATCGAAGTTGCCATTATCTGCAACAAATCACATTGTTAGCATGTGCCCTTTGACATGACGTAATGAGAAGGGCACTTCACTTCTGAGGTACTCGTCTCCAGAATTCATAATCCTTGTATATACATGCTGAAAACATCAGAGAAACCCAAATGGAGGTACATCCTATAAAATACCTGACCATTACTCTTCAAAAATGTCAAGTTCATAGAAACAAAGAAAGACTGAAAAATTGGTAAGAACCAGAAGAGATTACAAAGAGATCCAACATAAATGCCATGTGGAATCTTGGGTGAGATTCTGAAACAGAAAGAAAAGATATTAGTAGAAAAACAGTAGCAATCCAAATAAAGTCTAGAGTTAATAGTAATATACCAATAATTATCTCTGAGACTTGGCAAATGGCCCACAGTTATATAGAGATTATATTAGGAAAATCAGGTTGATAGATATTTAGAAAGTCTCTGATCTCTTTGCAACTTTTCTGGAAATCTAAAATTATTCCAAAATAAAAGTTTATTTTATATCATTTATTTTATATTGTTTCATTATAAAGTTTCATCCTCTCATTAAATTGGTTAAGAGCCTTCAGAGAGTGACAGAAGGTTGTCATCATGAAACTGCTCAAGTGGACAAATGAATGCTGAGATTTGATTCTAGCCTGTGGCATTGAGAATATTATTCTGAATAGGAGATGGTCATTGAGTGGTTCTCGTCCACCAGCCCCAGGAACAATAAAAACTGCATCTTCTCTTGTAATGGTCCTGGCCATCTCTCAGGTCACCCTTTAGTAAAGAGAGAAGACCATGACCTGGAACAGCCATGGATTGCATGTGTCATCATCTCCCATGACAACTAGGCAGCCAAAGTCTGGGCCTGCCTGGTGGGTCACAGCACAGGGTCTTATAGCCTACAGGGTGATGGGCAGAGAGGTGAGCTGGCTGCTCAATGAATCTTTTCTGTTTAAGCAATCTGAGCAACCCAGCCAGCTTGATATTTTAAATGCAGCGAGGATTTTAAAACACAAGTCTTAGATGTACTGAAATGTATGTCATTCCTCCCAGGAGGCAGAATCACACACTTATCCAATTTGCCAGCTGACAATTTGACCATCTCACTGTCTGCGTCTCAAAACCAATTCAAACAGACACATTGCTCATCCTGAGTGATGCTAGATGGACGTGTCAGCAGCCAGACTGTTCTGCTGCTCTTGCCGGGTAAATTCCTCTGTGTTTTATTTTTTAACATTTTAAGAGAAGAGCCTACCTTCAAAGGATGTGAGATGCCCAATCGATTTCAAATTATGCTCTCTGGAAATGTCACCAATCTAGCACCAGTTCCAAGAATTAATTATGACAAGCTTTAAAGATTGTCCAACACTCAACTTTATAATTTTTCACCATATCACACACACACACACACACACACACACACACACACACACACACACACACACTGACATACACGAGTATTTTTCCTCTGAGCCATGATTTTTTTTTTTGCTTCTATAATTTTGCCAAAGTTATATTCCTTCAGGGTCTGTCTGTCCTATCATTATGTAAATTCAAATTTTATTTCTGGGAAGTTTTCCTGAATTTCATTTTAAAATATTTGTTCTGTCAATTATTTTCTTTTTGTTCCTTGGGTGGGGGCGGGGCTCAGAGGTGGGGGACAACAACTGTACAGATTTTGGATTTAATTTGCCTGCCTGCTATCTATCATTTTCTCTCTAACTTGCTTTAATTCTTTCTCTATTTCAACTTAATGTTGTTTACTTTCCTTATTTCTACTATCTGTCCTTTATCATGTTTTCAGCAGAGTCTATTGGCCCTTGTATTTTTTTCTAATTTCTTCTTTATTTCTATGATGATTTATGTCTCCTCTCCCTCACATACACATGCATACTTCTTTCTTGAGTACTGACAACACATGACTCTGTCTCTGGCCCTCCTCACCTCTTAAAATCATGGTTCAAGTTTTGGTCACAATTTTTATCAGCTCTATGGATGGTAACATTTTTCCATTTCTACCATAGTTTGTACCAATATGTCCTCTTTTTTCCCTTATAGTATCTTGTATAGATTGTGTGATTGTTTCTTTTTTATTACCTGTCTCCGTAGAAGGGGAGATTTTCCTGAACCAGTTAGTAGTGGCTGGAAGGTTGTCTGAGGGCAGAGCTGGGGCCATGCTCCTGGCTAAGCATCATCTTTTTTGTGTCTAAGTTCATATGTAAATATTTGCAGGTATAACTTCTCCACAACTAGCAGAGAAAGGCAACTGTGAAATTTCTCGGAATGCAAAATTTTTGCTACCTTCTAACTTCACCAAAAATAAAGTTATGTTTTCACTTTCCTTGCTGCTTTTGGATGCTTTCCAAGAAAAAAAAGAGGGAAGAAACTGACTTTATGCTGCCATCTTTAAACCAGAATTTCACCTAATTTCTCTGAACCTCTTGGTCTTCTCCTCTATAAAGCGAGGATAAGGTGAGTAGGTTAATGCATGTAAAATACTTGGCACAGTGCCTGCTCTTAAGTGCTTACTATTACTACTGCAATAGGGTCACTGCTACAAAGCCATAGGTTAGACGCAGACTGGGGCCTCAGAGGCAGAGACTAGTAAGAAGACAGAGGTCTAGGCCTGGGTAAAGAAACACCTCCCACAGTGAACTTGAAAATGTCAACTATTCACTTTCCCAGATTCCTTTGCATCTTCGGCATGAATACATGACTTCAACTTTGAATTATGCTACCTTCAACTTTGAAGTGGAGGCCAGTGGCATGATGCATCTGGGACCTCTCAGAATCCAACCTGGAGACAGGTAGTGGCTGTGGTGGCCACTGCTTGTGGTTTCTAGATGCAGATTCAGCAGAGTTCTAAGGCTACCATCCTGAATCACGTGCTGTAGTAGCAAAGGCCGGCAGTAGTGGTGAATCAGCCATCCCAAGAACCATTCTGAAGTGTGATCTAGGACATAGTTCATGGTTGTTCGGCATACGAGCCTGATTTCTCTCCACTTCTGGAAATTCTGTGCGGTACCTGTATCCTTTCAATATATGCCTTTCTACTTAAATCAATCCAAACTCAATTTCTAAAATTTCCAAATAAAAAATCTGACTGGTAGAACTCATTTATAGGGGAAATTCACTGACTAACTGTGCATTTACTACGTACTAAATCATTGTGCTAAGTTAGCCTTTTGCTCGCACTATCTTATTTAATCTTCTCAACAACCCTATGAGGTAGATGTTGCAGTAATTATCTTACAAGGGATAACTAAAGGGCGAGGAAAGTAATGATTATGTTCAAGGCCATCCCTACACTGAGACATGGACTGGACCTGATAAGCATCATTTAAGTCTCTTTTTTTAATAGACAGAAATTTTATATCATTGATTTATTTCCTCAAAGTAATGTTTTTATTCCACTTCCACCACAGAACTTTATCCTAATATACTGGCTTAGCGACCTTTTTTTAATGCTCATAACATTGACATTTTCTTACAATGTGAACTTACAAATGACTCCACATCTCCCGGATTTGGGTTTCAGGCTGTAGCATCATAAGTTTATAGTAGACACAAAATAAAATATTTGCAGATCATCCTTTCATCATTCATGATGGTGCTTATTAAAATGTAAACACTTTCCCAATAAAGGTCAGCAGTAAGATTTGTGAACCTGTTCCAAAGCCAGTATATTTAAGCATCTCATTAGCAAGGAGAAAGCAACTCCTGAGTGATGTTCTGGAGATAAGATAAACAGAGGCATCTCTTAATGCATGGAAACTTAGAGTTTTGTGGTGATAAAGAATACAAATCTAAACATTAAAAAAAAAAACTTAACAATTAAATACAAACTTTAAAAAAATTGAGAAACTTCCCAAGTTGTTTTCTAAGCCCAGAAAAACCCTACTAACAGAATCTGGCAATGACATTACAAGAAAGAAAAATGACAGGCAAGTATCTCTCATAAAAACAGGCATAAAAATCCTAAACGAAATATGAGCAAATTGAATCCAGCAATTTACAGAAGTATAATATGTAGAAGGGAAGATTTTTTCTGACAAAAAAAAACACAGTAACAAGAGAAAAGCATAAAATTGTATGTAATGTTAAATTTTTATGTGACAAGATGGGAGTAGGGCTTCATAGAAAGAAGAGAAAATCCACAAAGAAGCCATTAGGCTCAGAGTCTTCTATACCATTCTGACAAAGGACAACGAATTTGTAGAAAAGTGACAAGACAAGGGAAAGGGGCTTCTGGACTTTTTAGGGTGGTATATTGTGGGAAGGCAAATATATGGGGGACACTAATGGTAGGTAAGGGTTATTTAGTAAGGCATGTTTATGTAGACTCTTCTTGATTTCATCTCATCTCAGGTGATAAGTCTGTCTTTCCCGTTCTGATACAGAAAAGGGTGGGGGAGGACCTTCGCAAGGAAAATTTACACCCCAATTTTCAGGCAGATGGAGGAGGGCAGAGAGCTCATCCCATGTCTGCTTTTACTTAGTTGTCTTCAATTCAAAACGATCCTCATGCAGAATGGCACATTTTGGGGCGGCATGTTCTAATCCCCTACAAATACATCATGATAAAGTGGGTTTATCGAGAAAATGCAAGGTTACTTTACTATTTGAAAATCAATCAATGTCAATCATCATTTTAGCATAATAAAGGAGAAAAACTATATGATCTCCATAGAGGCAGAAAGGCATTTGATAAAATTCAACACCTGTTCAGGGTTAAGAAAAAAAAGCTTATAGCAAATTAAGAATACAAAGAAAATTCTTTAATCTGTTAAAAGATATCTACAAACAAATTATAGCCAACATTATATTTTATGGTGAAATATGAAAGTATCTCTCTCTGAAATTAGAAACAAGAAAAGGATGTCCTCTATTACCAAATCTTTTGACACTGTACAAGAGGTCCCCAGGAACACTATGAAACAAGAAAAATAAAGATAAAAGATTAGAAAGTCACAAGAAATACTGTCATACTCCCATATGCTATGATTGTGCACATCAAAAATTCAAAATGATATGCAAACTACTATCATTAATAAGGGGATTTAACAAGGTTTCTGGATTTATATGTAATATAAATATTATATTTATATGATATAAATATATTTTGTTATATACACAAAATTAATGATATATATTTATATATCACACACACATATATTATATATGCTTCAAATAATCAGAAAATAAAATTTAAAAGTATCTTTGCAATTGTATTAAAAAAAAAACAGATACATAGGAACAGGCCTAATTATAGTAGCGAAAGATCTCTAGACTAAAAATTAACAAATAGTGTTGAAACTTAAAAAACCTAAATGCATAGAAAAATATTCCATGTTAATGGATTTAAATTGTCAATATGGATTGAAGGATGCCATTTTTCATATTGATGTGTAGATTCAATGCAATCTCCATCAATATAGATTTTGTGTGTGTGTGTATATGTGTGTGTATGTGTGTAAATGGAGTGAGCTGATGCTAAAACATTTATATAAAAATGCAAAGGATATAGAAAACAATCTTGAAGAAAAAAGTTGAAGGAGTTCCATTACCAAATATTGAGACTACTATAAAGCTGTGGCAATTAAGATGGTGTCATATTGGTGTAAGGATAGAACTTGAATATAAAGTCCAGAAACAGACCTGTACATGTATCATCACCTAACTTAAGACCAAGGCACCACTATAAATATACATCCTATAATTCTATTTATTAAAACTACAAGAACAGGAAAAACTAATCTTTGATGACAGAAGTCAGAATAGTGCTTACTTCTTGGGGGAGAGGGATGACTAGAAAGGGGCACGTGGATTATGGTTACATGAATCTAGATGTGTTTAAAAACTCGTAAGCTGTATGTTTGACTTTTGTGCATTTACTGTGTGTTGTACTAAAATAAAAAAAATTTAAAGACTGCAAGCCAGAGACTGACTCCATTTTTTTGATATTTGACTGCTGACAGCTTTTAAGCTTCATTCTTTTTCCCCTTCCGCCCCACATCTGGGAAAATGATTAGAAAGCTTGAATGCCCCCTACCTGGTACTGATGGGAGGTTTAAATCACTCAAGTCCCCAACCAAGTATAGGAATCCTTACCCCGACCCCAGCCCCTGACCACCGTAAGAAACCCAAGCCAGCATCCGTTCTTGGCACTCTTAGCCATTTTTGTCCATGCTTGAGAGTTTTCCTGCTATTCCCAGAAAGTCTCTTCACATGAATAACCAACCCTTACATAACCTCTCGGTGTGTATATGTCATTATCAGTCTTGACATCCAAATTAAATTTTGAATTGGGAGTCCATCCTCCTTCTGCAATTAACCACAGCAGAAAGATAGTGATTTTGCTTTTATTTATTCTGTTTTGTTTTCTGTTCCATCCTCAACATCTACAACAATGCCTTGCACATAATAGTTATTCAATAAATATGTGTTGAATAAATGGAGAACTATTTGGGAAGTGCAAGTGTAGAAAATAAGTAATTCGAATTGGTAGAAGGATAGATGGGAGGATGTTGGTAGAAATCAGTATGTCTCTAATACAAAAAAATAAAGACCTCCAAATTAAGCATGTATCATAGGAGGTGTCAACTATAGTGGAACTACATCCACAATAAAATAAATCTATTTAGAGTTATTAAAAAAAAAAAAAGAGCCATCTGGTAAAAGAATAAAAATTGCACAAGTTCTGGGGTGAAGATGTCAGGAATTTTACTTCTCATTATGTGAAACAGCAGGCAAGTGGGTCTCTATGGAAATACTCCACATTTCGGTGAGCACAGTGTGGCTCTTGCTTGAAAAAATACAAAAATAAAAACAAAGAGCAAAACACCCTGCTGCTCTGTAGCCGTTCTCATTGCCCTATGCGTAGGATGTTTTCTTCAGGGTCGGCTTAGTGATGCTTCATAAAACAGGACTGGAACCCAAGAGGCTTGGGCAGGGTAGGGCGACCAAGGCTGAGTCAGTGAGCAAGAACTTTGCTGATTGGAAATAATTTCTGTCAAAATTGGGGGGCTCTTTGGGGGGTCCCCACTGAAGCATCAGCAGTCTACAGTCAAGCTTTTCTAGAGAAGATCCTTCGTTGGTGGGCTCCAGGATTCTGCAACACATCCTTCCCCGTGTTCCCTTGCATTTCCTCATCTATGAATAGAGCCCCAGTATAAACTCTTTGTCTTGGAAAAGTTTAGCTTCCCCTAGATGTCAAGTGGCATCTCTGTAATTTCAAATGTATGTCTGATCTGCTTGTGCTAGGCAGTAGGGAACCTCTGGAGGTCCTAAGGTTTAGCTGGCTGTGAGCAGAAAGAGATGTCCAGGTCTTAACGATTGGCTTCATGTCAGGGTCTTTGTCTTTCTATGTAAGAAGTGAAGTGTCTGCCTCTGAAATGAAAAAGTTCAAACACACTAGGAGGTGCTCAGGGTATCCATCTACTCAATAAAGTCCATGGTAACAGCTCGTGAGGAGCCCTATTTGGTCAGATACATAGATATAGACTCTTGTTCACAGGCAAGAAATTAGGATAAGAATTTTTAGAACCACAGCAAAGAGGTTCCACTCTTGAGCTCCATCTCAAGCTGAGAAAAAGTAGAAAGAATTACTTCAGAACAATGAAGTATCAGCAGACAAAGGCCACCAAAATGCAAGTCACTCTCCTTGTAGTTTTAAACTTTTACCATTTTATGTTTCAGAGTAGGATGAAAATCTACAAATACCAGCCTTGAATGTGACTAAGGTGCAGGATGGAGGAAGGGGTTATACAAATAAGGCTACACCCAAAGTTTGCTTTCCAAAAATAAAACAAAAGCATTTCCAAGAATCCTGTCAATTCATAGCCACTAATGAAATCTCAGAGTGCTGTGAGAGCCACTTTTAGAATGGGGCTTCTGGGATGCAAGGTTATGAGCAGTGCCAGGCACTTTGCAAGGGGTTGCAATTATCTGAACTAAAGTTTTCTTCATTAACTCTTAACTATTCCACCAGAAAACAAGGGTTGAATATTAATTGCAAGCATTTACGTGGCTCTTAGAGATAGTTCAGTCATTGTCTTAAATGTTTTACATACTTTACCTTAGCCTAACCTCACAACCATCCTATGAGAAAGAAACAGAAGCACAGAGAGGTTAAGTGGCCCACTAATAAAGTGTAAAGAGATTTGAACACAGGATCCGCCCTTTGACCACTACTCATTATGCCTTTGGTGGCATAATGCATATTGGAATTCAGTTGTCAAGGTGGAAAAATTCAACTCATAATTACTTGAGCACAACCAACTGTATTCTGTGTCTCATTTCAGTGTCTCACATAACCTTCTTTGATCCCGTTACACATGACCTACATGGTAGGTTGATATTATGGTTGACCTTTGGAGAGAGGTGAACTTGATCTGAAGCCTCTGATGCTCAGCCTGAAAATATGCCCTGACAAATTAGCAATGTCTATCAAGGGTACAGGTTGAAGTGAAGGTAGCATACGTGCTGAGAATGTGTCATCCCTGAACGAATTCATTCCCATTATTCTACAAACAATAGAACTGAGTCCAAAAGAGAGAAAATGAACTGCTTAAGGCCACATGAGTAGGAAGTAGTTAAGCCCAATCAGAGCTCAGGTTTTCTCGATTCTAAATTCACCATTCTTCCTATGAAGTCCTACAGCCTTCTGCTTGTAAAGCAACATCCTACCACCCCCCACCCCTCTGCAGCTGACAGTATTGTTGTGAATAACCAATGTGCTAATGCTCATGAAACACCTTTGAAATCCATAAAGCCTAATTTTCCAGGAGGGGTTATAAAGATCAGCAGAAGCAACATGTTACTCCTGACCTACAAGTTTTATCTTTGGAAAGGCTCATTTTCAAGAGAATTATATAGTCAGAACATTTCTTCCAGTAAAACTTCCCAGGCCTTCATCAATCCAAAGATCTTTACTAATTATTCTTACTGTGGCACCACTTTATAGTCATGTGAACACTTAAGTGCCCACTTAGCAATGGCTGCCTAGTGGCCAAAAGTAGTTAATGCAGTCTCCCAAGCTGCCTAAAATTACCCCCAGGGAACAGTTTTAACACTAGGAAAATCACCCTCAGTCATGTAACTGTCTAGCAGTTTGAGGAAGGAAATCCATCAACTCTTCAGGGCACCACGATCATTTTTGTAATTTACCATTTGGGGCAGTAGCTAGCACTTGAATGCACCAAAAATGAGCCTAATTTTGTTTCATGCCCAGTCTTTCACTCCATCATCTATTACAAGTCCAATTTTGCAAAAAGCATCATCTTAATGCAAGCATCACTAAGAAGGGAACAGACGGACACAAAGAAGAGAGAGACAGATGTACCTTTGGATGGGAGTTAGGTGTGGAGCTTCACACCACCAGAAATAAACAGTAATTTTGACACCAAAATTAGCCATTTAAAAGGGCATCCAAAGAATATTCATGAACTCAAAACTTTCGCAGATGTTGGAGAAATTGTTCACACAGAACTTTTTTTGTTCATGAATTTAGCTTGAATTTATTATAAATATTAAAGGACTTTTATCCGGTTTTCTGCTTCACTAGCTGAGCAGGTCAACAGCAGCACCGAAAGCCTTATTTTTTCAAGATACCTTGAAGAGTTTAATTTTGTGCCTGATGCAAGGTCTTATATACAGTAGGCTCTCACTAGTTATCGGTAATAATTGACACTGACTCTGTGCTAAGCACGATATCTAAGTACTTAGCACTAAGTGCTTGCCCACCCTATCTTACTCATCAACAATGTCTAGTCCTTGCATGGTTGTAAAGATTGTCTTCATTTTACAGAGAGCAAAGTGAGGTAAGTTGGCCCACATCAGAGCTGGTAAGCAGTGAAGACGGCACTCTAAACCAAGCCTCTCTGGTTCCAGGACATCATTCTCCATACCACATTGTATTTTAGAGTTTGATAAAATCAGACATTCCCGACATTGAATATTTGGGGAAGATTGCTTGTAAATTGTCTTCAATCATGAGATATGATGGCCCTATGTAACATGGCCTGTGTACAATGTATTTTAGCTTTGATCTTTGAAACCAGCTTTATAAAGGATTACATTGTTGTTGAAATGTCATTTCTGATCCGTTATTTATGTGTCACATGAGGGCTTGTGCCTCTCATGTCATTCTGCCCTTTTGGATTGTTTGCTGCTCAGTTTACAAACTGAAAAAAATAGATCAATTGGAGAAGGACAGGGTGAAACAAGAATTAAGATTGATTATAGAGGTTTAGTAAATAGAATTGCTACAATACCCCCATCCTTCAACCACCAAACTATGCCCTGCTTTATTTTTTGGAGGAATAAAAGCTCTATATCAGCTTTCCCTGGTCACCTTCCTCATCATTAAAATGAAGGCAACAAGGAAAAATACTGAAGGATCTTCCTTTTGAAAATGTGTTCCCTGGGCAACATGACTTCATCTCCTACCCTTTGATCTATCTATAAATCCTTAGTGCGGTCTGCTTCCTGCATCAGAACTCAGCACCGTCCTATTATTCTATTGCGAACAGATTAAAGTCACCCTCAAAAATAACAGCGGAGATGAGAGGAGGTTTCACTGGTTCTCGTTCTAGCTTTTGGGTCCCTCATCAAAGAATAGCACAAGCTCTGCCAAGGTAGACAGTAAGGCATTGACCTTGCCCAAGAAAGTTGTATCTTTGGAATGAGAGAAGAATCTCTTATATGCAATGTGCTCCCACTGTCCCACTGTGTGCTCTCCTTCTCCTGTGACCATGTAATCTGGTGAGATTGGGCTGGAGAGAATTTAGGACAGCATAGTAGTTTGAGTGGCCTGCCACTGCTCAGATCTACTAATCCCTACTGAGGCAATGGGTTTTTCTCTATTTCATCTGAGATCAATAGACTAATTTAAGATGAGAATAGTTTTCCTGGTTGGAGGCATTAAAGGAAAAGCCACCTATTTCCCAACCATGCTCAGATTGGGTCAACCAATAAATATGTTTACCAGGAACTAGAAAAAGTAGAATAGAAGCTGTCAATTATACAGCAGCCAATTCATGATAACAAGGTGTTCATATTCACCAAATTAATAGGTATCAAGGATGTTTGGTCCAGTATTGGAGACAGAAATCAAGGAATCCTAAATCAACTCAATACCAAAGATATCGAGCAGATGTTTCAAGAGGAGTCTATCAGAATTAACGATGTCATAGTCTCCAAATGCAGTTGAATAGTATAAATCCCAAGGGACGGGTTGGCAACTCTTTGTCAGGTACAGTAGAAATGCTGGTTTTATCTCCAGAAGATTTTGGCATGGTCCATGTCTGGCAGTAGAAGAAAAAACAAATACCTTGTATATTTGGGTTCCCAACACTTTAAGTCCTACCATTGGCATAAATAGCACTCCTTGATCAAGCTAAAGCAGATTAAAGCAGAAATCTCAGGAATCACCCCTGAAGTTCTCAGACCTCTATTACCAATCTGGGTACTGCTGGCCAACATAGGCTTTAAATATGTGGCTGGAAATGGATACAACCTCAAGGTGATGATTAATATTTATCCAAGCAGGTTATGTCGAGCCTCACATTTCCAACATGTTCTCCCCAAAATTACACAAGCTTCAAAGACACTCATAAATACTCATTCCAGGATCAAGTGTTATCCCAGCTCCATTTAAGACCAGTTTTAAAGAGGTTTGCCCAGTCATCTCCACCACCACTTTCAAGAAACACTTCCCTTGGCCTCTCTCCAATCCTTCTTGGATCAAGCCTGAGACTTGGTCACCGAGGGCTTTGAGTGCCTGGATGGGATGCTCAAATATATCATACAGAGGATCGGAACTCCAGAGATGTAATACAAGGGAGCTGCCACCGCTGTTTGGTAATTCTTCAACTTGCTACAAGGACGTGAGTTTGAAAAATATCACCATCGGATGAATCAAAGCATCAGTTCAAGGGCAGACCCACAGTAAGTACAACCAGACAAGAATGATGTAATGATTCAGACAGAAAGAGATTCCCATTCTATAAAATACTATAAAATTCCTTGTTGGATTTACTCCATTTTCAGAGGCTCAGGGTTCACTTTCAAGTTCCTCCAAACAGAATTGGATTTGGTCTCCTTCTGCCTTTGATCTTAAAGCAGTTGGGTCTCCTTCATGCTATCTCACCAGAATGAAGGGAAATCAGCACATGTGAATCAAAATTTTTCCAAGTTCACCTTTTTGTTTTCCTTTTTTGCTTAATATCTACACAATATGCATAGAAGGGCTGAAATTTTCTCCTAGTCTCAGAGCTGACTCCTTGCCTTTCTGCCTTCTCCTTGCTCCACTAAGACATTTCTAAGCAAAATTTCCACCTTTCGAGCCTTAGCTGGAAATCAGCAACCAAATGTCACTGGGGGATATCAAGTGCTGGGGGCTGGTAAAACCCTTCGCACGTCTGGTCAATTTGTTTTCCGTTGGAAGGACATTTAATCGATATCTGTCTGATTCACTTATACATGTATCATCCAAAAGTCATTTTGAAAGAACCATTTCACTCCCAGAAAATGTTTATACATCTGTTAGTAGAAATATTTAAGAGCTATTGTAAATTTTCTTGTACCAAAGGAATGACCGTTCAAATTCCCCACACTTCAAAACCTTCAAAAAATGCAAGATTCAGGACTCTTCTACACATATAACATCACAGATTCTCCCATTATTCCCGTGCGTAAATAGTGACTCCATCATGTTATTCTTATATAGAACCAAAGGCATCTATTAGAAGAAAGTGAGGGAACTGACCAATTCTCAACCAACCAGCTTCCAAAATCCCTTAATATAAAACTCTACATGTTCCCTCACATCTCCAAGAAAAGGCTAGTTCAGATTATAAATAGACAGAAATAATCTCGTTTTATTCCCCAAGGGAACCATATTTTCAAAACTCTATAATTTTGGCACGACATTTGGGCCCCATATTAATCTACAAATATATCTCTGTCATGAAAAACCTATTTAAATAACACATTTCAAATGAGAAATATTAAAACTTAGAACAAAAAAGACCTTTAGAGATCATTCAATTTACCTTTCTTTTTTCTTTGTTCTTTTTTTGTCATTGGTGCTCAGCAAAACATTACAATTCTTCATAAAATAATAATACTATGTATGAACAGATTTCAACCAATAAGCACTATGTGAGCATTTACCACCCACTATCTCATCTAATATTCACATCTACCTTATAAAATATATCCAGTTATCACTCCCATTCTAGAGAGCAGGAAACTCAGGCAATCACACTGCATGTGTCGACGATGAGATTCAAATCTAGTCTCCCTAGCACCATGGCCTGGCTCTTAACACCATTCTGCCTCCAGGAGGAAACCGTAACATAAACATAAACATATTTCCAAATATTCAGAAAATAAGAAATAAAAACAACCCATTAATCCAACCACCACACTTTTGAGAATTTGATTATTTTCTTCTATGAAGCTTTTTCCTCATCTGTACTATAATAATGAATTGTTTTTTCTCAATTAGCATTATATCAAATATTTTCCATGTTACTATAGAAACTTCATGATAGTCTTTTTCTTCATGGGCTGCATAAACATTTCACTGTGAGGATAAACCATAATTTGTTTAACTATTATTCATTTGATCTAGCAGTTAGGTTGTTTCCATGTTTCATCTAATATTAAAAATATTATTAACCATCTTTGTGTACATAGATTCTTTCTTAGAATATACTTAGAATTGATTCCCAGAAATGGAATTACTGGGTCAAAGAGCATGGATCTTTTAATAGCCCTTTACTAACCCATTACATTCTTTTCCAAAAATTTATATCAATATCTATCTGAGGCTGCTTTCTTCATCACATCCTCATTAGCATTAGGAATTGTCTTTTAATGTGTTTTTGCTGTTTTAACAGGTCAAAACAAAACTCGCAACTCAGCGGTGTGTCCAATTACATTTCCATGACCGGTAATGAGATCAAAAGTTTTTCCACATTTAAATGATTAGATGATTTCAGTACTCTCATTTATTAGGTGAAGAAACAGAGGCTAAACATCAATGTCACAACTAGCACTAGAATTGGTTTTAGAATCAGTACATCCACTTAGTACTCGTTAGTTAAATAAATCAATTAAAGAGTAAATGAAAAAATGAGCAAGTATCTTATTCCAAGTTTCCTTCCACCATCGCATTGCCTTCCCTGTACACCTCTGGTTCTCCTAAATGCTAAATGATTTTTCCAAGGCTGCCACAGTAAAATAATAATATGGTGAGTTATTGTCCCACTTCAGCAGAGCAGTGTCCTGACATTGTAAACAGGGTATTGGACTAATGTAGACAGATGAGGCCGGGTCTGGTTCTAACATCTCCAGCATTAAGTTGCATGACCCCGGACAAGGCATGAGCCACGTTTTCCTCAACTGTGGAAAATGAGCACTTGAGCAAATGGTTTCTCAGATATTTGCCACTTCTGACTATAGGAGGTGTAAAACAGAGAGCCACATTGGGCATCAAAACAGATCATAATTTCTCCTATTTCTGAAGGACATGAAAGCAGGCCACAGAACAGTAAGATGCAAAACACATTTTGAAGCCCCAGAACTTTCCCACCAGGTCAACGTGGTAAATCTGAATGTTTTCCATTATTCATTAACAAGGAAAGAAGTTTTTAGCCACATCAGATCCCAGTTACACTGCTCCCTGTGGCCTCACGGTCAGTGGATGACTAATCCCCCTTTGTCTAAAAGAAAAATGTGTAACCTAGTGGTTAAAAACATGGGTTTTTAACTAACCTTCTCAGCTGTAAGGCCCTGGGCACGTTATCATCCTACCTGACCCCTGGTTCAGGCTCAAGTAGGTCCAAGTCTCAAATATCTGTAACATATGAATAAAAATGGTACCTCCTTATGGTGTGTTCTTACGGGTTTAGGGTAAAAATGCTTATAAAGTTCTTAGTCATGCCATGCGCTCTGAAACATGTCCACTGACGGTTAGCAATTATCACCATCTTTATCATTAATATTATTAATGAGCTAAAAGATATTTCTTAGAGTCACAAAAAGGACAGTGACAACTGGACTCTTCAGAGGTAACTCGGGTGCCCACTCACCCAATACACAATTCAGGCCAGTTAGGAGTGGCTCACTTTCTCCTTTCAGAGAACAGTCTTCGACTAGCTCCGGCGTCGGGAGGCGTTGAAACACTGCTCTGGGGCACATTTTCTGGTCTGAGATGGCTGACCTCTCTAGTACAACCGATGCTCCATGGTGCTAATGGAAATTTAATCTATGTGGCTCTCGGTACTTAAACTGAGCCCTGAGTCCTGGACCCAGTGTTGGCTCATCATCCCAGGCTCCAATCAGCTCTTTGAGCTGCTATTACCCTGATTCCATAAAGTGGTTAAAGGCGTTTTCAGAGGAAACTGCTAGAGGCTGATTTTGGAAACCCTCCGCGTAATTAAACACCAAAGACTCACTGAGAACAAGAAGGTTCCAGGTCGCGAATTGCCACAGTAATTGTTTACACGATAGTTCACAGCCTATTCATTTCTATTCCACAGAGGCAGAAGTATCCCTTTGTTAGCAAACATGCCTACCGCCTTCATTGCTTGGCCAAAATATTTCTTTGGATAATTGGGAAACAGAGAATTAGAGAAAAGAAACTTGTAGGTACGTGCTGATTAATGATTAGCTACAGAGAACAGAAGGTCTTCTGAGTGGCAGAAGGCAGAGGAGGATATTAGCAAGGAAAATCCCCTTCAGTCTCACTGCATAATAGATGGCTTCAGAGTTACTCAGCTGCAAGAAGAGGCTTTGTTGTTGTTTGTTTGGGTTTGGCTTAATTTGGTTTAGATTGACAGAGCTTGGTTTTCCCCTTTTGTTTTTGCTTATATGTAAGTATAGTGTCTACTTCAATTAGTTACCCCCCCCCCTGCCTTTCTCCTAACATAGATTGAGCATCAATATTTTAGGCCCTGTGTCAGGCATGTGCTTATATTAACTCTCAACATTTTCCTTTTCCGACTGTGTTCAACGCAATCATAATACCTAGTTCACAAGGTTGTGGTAAGGTTAAAGTAACTTACCGAAGGGTATGAAAGAGAAAACGGCCAGAATTCATATCTACACCCTTCTTTTAACCACTGGAAGGTGGATGCCCACACAAGAATAGGAAAGGCACAAGTGAACATTTTTCCAAACTGCACGTATCCAAGTCATAGGTAGTGAAAGCAAAAGGTTCTGCAAAGCCCCCAGCCAGAGACCAAATGAGAGATGAGTCATCCATCTTTGTGGCCAACACAGAGTCTAGGCACATGGATTATGTGTCAGATCAGATTACTTAGCAATGGTTGCCTGAAATCCTGTCATGAGGATCCTGGAGCCTCTGAATGGCTCAGTAGAGAAGAGTTTTGTGATCATTTATTGACATCTGCAATGGAAGGCAGGCCAGCGAAGGAGAGGATAGAACCAAGCATATCATACATTTGTCACCTGCAGGAATCTTAACTATATTATGTTCCTTAAAAGACCTTGAGATACCTTTAAGAATGCTGAGAAAGGCAATTCCCTCCTTATCTATTCACGAGGGCAACTCTTCTGCCATACACTACCCTACTTCTTAATTTCTTGGCCTCATGCCTTCAACCAGTCTCCACATCTCCAGGTTTTTAGCAAGTTCTTTAGGAATTTCACACCAGGCAATCTTTTCTTCCAGCTGAACTACTAGAAAATTACCTGCAAAGCTGAGAACGATCTGAGGAAGTGAGGAAGAAGAGAGATACTTTTTTCAAGCGTATTACACAAAACTATGACATGTTTTTTTCAATTTCCTGTTTAAAGTTTTTTGAATTATTGTAGCTCAAAGAGATTTGGTCCCTCAAGCTAGTTAAAACAGATGGATTATATACCTCTGTCCCACAGTAGACATGACACAAGCTTCAATTCATTCAACAAACATCTATTAAACCCCTATGTTTGCCTAATCCTGATCTAGGCAATAATGACACGAAGATATATATTGACAATCTCTTTTCTCCAGAAGCTCATGTTTTGTGAGAAGCATATGGCAAACAGCAAAACAAATTTAATAAGGTAAATGCTACGGTAGAATGTGCACCACAGGTTAAAAGAAGAGTCGGAAAAATATAACCTACTCTGATGAGAGAAGCCAGGGAAGGTTTCACAGAAAAAGAGATCATAAGACCTATTAAATTGAGTTTTAAAGAATCATAGGAATTTTCCAGAAGAGGAAGAATGAACATAAACAGCATGTAGAGAGGCAGGGAGGGATGAAAGGACAGAGTGAAAAAGTTTATTTTGGTTGCAGGGTACGCTTGGGAAGGGATGTGGTTGGGAGTCAAATGGGATCAACTGTGATGGGTGTTTAATGATCAATAAGTAAGCATTAACCCCTCTCCATCAGAGTTCTGATAAGTCTTCTACTGCATGCTTAATCATTTTACCCTAAAAAGTAGTAAAAAAAAGAAAAATTGAGAAAATCAAATTTGCCAGGATTCCTTAGAAGGGTGGCAATGCCTTTGTCCAGAAGAAATTCCTTGGCAAACTACGTGTTGTTGAAGCTAAGATTCCAAGGAACTTAGTGAGTGCAGAACTTCAGGTTCAGGAAAATGAGGAGGCTTTGGCACGAAAGAAGAAAGAGGGAGGAAGAATGAGAGAGAAAGAGCCCGTAAAGTATAGATGGCCAGGTGCTTTGTGAGGAGTCCCCTTCTCTGTTTTACCAAAAGGTAAAATAAAGATATAGATAGGTAAGACCCTAGATCAGAGCAGATTCCTTAGAGAAGGAGTTGAGTTCTAGGTTCTGGCAACAGAGGATGAAATCGGAAGAGCCCATAAGTGGAGACAGAGAGAAGCGTGAGAAAGCAGGATGGTGCCAGATGCTCACAGGCGGTGAGATTTCACCAGATCTCAAAGGAGCGAGGCTTCAGCTGACATCTGAGTTATAGGTCTTATCCTCGGAAGCATGGAGAGTACAAGAGACAAGGAAGAAGGACATCTCTGCTTCTGTCTGAAATGTCAAAAAAGTCAACTGCTATAATAAGCAAAGCTCTATGGTATTGGGACAGGAATTGACAGATAATCTTAAAATAACTGAGTGACTTAGATTCATTCACTGTGGACATACAGTGCATACTGAGGATGTCAGACATCAGAAATAGTGACCACCTACACAGTGTCACTAAAGACATATGTTCAATCCCATAAACAGGACATTACAATGTGGAAATTTATGGCAAACTTTCTAGAGATTGAGCCACATGAGGCCCTCGCCTGTTTTCTGTTCAAAAGAACTGGGTTGATAGGACCGGCCTCCGTCAGTAGTGTTAACCCTAAGAACGAGTTCATTGAAAGCAATGAAATAAACATCCACAAAGACCGTCACGATTAAAAGGTCAGCTGGGTTCTCTTGTTCATTGGCATTAGGACACACCGGAAAGGAGACAGAAACGAGACTAATGAGGACTTTTGAAGCCCTTTGCAAATCACCTCTGATCAAAATACTATTATCATAATCACTGCCACTGCCAATTTGGAAATGACAATCTGGAATGACAAAGCGCTCTTTAAATGTTTAAAAAACAAAAATCACAAAGAAGAGCTGCTTGGCAGAAATTCGCATCTTGCTTAAAGCCATTAGTCATATTTAGACTTTGCCTCCAGAACGTCTACAGGGTATTATTCAGTTTTATCCTAGCACCAGAAATTACATATTTCTCCCTTTTTTGCAGCGTTGCTGTAGGACACCTCCTCTCCAAGCTCGGAGGCCTTACGCAGTGTTTCACTCTCCGATAGCTTGAAATGCATCGGTTTACCACAGGGACACTGTCCACCCCTGGCTCTATCCTCCTCCTTAAAGGATGTCTGAGCACAGGTGAGAGGAGGACCAGCCCTGGCTGCAGCTCCATCTCCTCTTCTCTGAGCTTCTGGGGGGCAAGGGCCCAGTTCGACTCACTGCTGCAGCCTCACGGCCCTCCCCGTGGCAGGCACCCAGTGAACTCGATGAGCAGTTATTGTCTCTGTTCTCACATATCCATTCTGACACTGTCCTGTGCAGACCTTCCCTCCCCACTTCCTGCTTGGGCCATGGCAGCAACCTTCCTTTTGCCTTGTCACTTGATCACTCCCGGACACTGCAAGATCTGTGCTACTCAGTGAACCAGTGTTTTTTCCACTGAATGACACTTCATTGTGCTACAAAATCATGCCTGGCTAAAATATCTATTCAAAGTGCGAGACAGTTCAACGGATATTAGCATAAAGAATATGAAAAAAAATCCATTGTTAGAGCTTCATAGACCACAAAGAAAAAGAAATTATGATTCATTGGATTTTGATTTATGTCATGGAAAAATATCCACAATTATCTGAAAAGGCTTTACCCTCCATCCCACACTGGGGCTGCCAGACTCATCCTGTCACATGCCATTCTGTGCTCAACCCCTGGTGGCCTCATCCAGGAGACCCAGTGTGATAATAGTGAAGGACAGAATTCCTCCTTGTGGACAGCTTTGTCTTGAGGAATGAATATCCTTATAAGCAGGTTGGACTTGGGCAATGAGGTCCTCAAAAGAACGTATTTGAGGCAAAAATTGTCAATTCTTTTTCACTTCTGTTAAGCTGGGTGGATCATGATTACAGAGAACAAGGTCTGTTAGGGGCCAAAGAAGGGATTTGTAGAGGCTGGCAGGAGGAAGAAAAGCGGGGCGGGTAGTGGTTGGTAGCAACAAACTATGGTGGGGAGGAGCTAGAGAATGCCTAAAGGAAATTTTAATTAATATTCTTTTCTGTGGTGGACACATGATTCTTCTTCCAGAGTCCCCCAAAACTTCTTAGTAAAATCCCCGTTTCTCATGCATCATGTGGAGATAGCACGACTAGACTTCAATTCAGGAATGGAATGAGAAGAGAAATGGCCCACGGAGATCGGAGATCAGCTGCATCTGAATTACACACGCGGCACACCTGTCACTGAGACAAAGCCCAACCCTTTAGCCTGACATTCAGGTCTCATAAGGGGCCAAGAGCCCCTTGCCACCCCGCAGGAAAAGTCACAGCTCCCCCACCCCGATGTAAGAAAGTCCAAGGGCTGACACCAAAGCCTCAGATGCCCTGGTTCTGCCTCCTGTTTGCCCTTCCAAATGGACTGACTCGCTCAGTCTGATTCTCCACTTCCCCACTTTATCCATTTCATCGCATTCTTCTCTTCTTCGTTTCGGGACCAGCTTTCTTCTTCCCCCTTACGATCAGAGGCCTCTTTGTACTATCCCTGTGGATGGAGGCTGTATTAGCAAAGCTCATTTGATCACTTCAGCTCAGGACCCCACCCTGGGTTTCCCCCTTCTATATGGTGCTCGGTCTAGCCCTAGGCAAGCACTGACTCCGATCTTGACCCTGAGTTCTCCACTTACCAGGAAGGGAAATAAAAAACCCTCAACACTCCCCTCCAACCTTACCTCCTCCTTCTCATTAGCATATGGCCTATGCTCTAGGCACGCACTTTTATTTCAGTAAATTACAATCTTTCCCAATTCCAAGTCTTGGCTCATCCTATCGCACCATACAAAACACCCCTTTTCCTCCCCTTTATCTATCAAAATCCTATTTAGCCTCCACAGTGTAGTATAATCCTGACCTCCATCACAAATCATTTCCCAATTACTCCATGTTCAGCCTACTGATACTGGCTTCCCGGGAAATGCATCCAAAACATGTCACTTCTTGTTAAGAAGCCAATGGCTTCTAAACCTGGCACTGAAAACGGTGGTTAGATTCTAGTCTGTAGTAGGCATTGCATCTTTCTTGAGATGCTCACTGTCTACCAGGAGGTAAGAAACACGGGTGTGCTAAAGATATTGGTGTGTATACAGAAGAAAAGAAGCTTAAATAGCCACTGATACAGAATTGTGCCAAGTTTCTATGTTTTGGCGGAAGAAGAAATACCTGGTTAGAATAAAGGAAAGGAATCAATTTCCTCTTATAGAAACGACTGCTTTTGGCATGCCTGAACCAGAAGCAAACAAGCAAGCATTATCAGGACACAGAGCTGTTGAGAGACCAGGAATAAATTAAGTTTAGTTCCCATGTCCTGCCTCCCTACATCGTTTTCTTCCCACTCTTTATTTCATGAGAGTCTTAGCCTACTTGTTTGCAAATAACTTATAGTGAGCTTATATGGCCACAGGTCACTCCCTGGTCCTCTGCCCTCCTGATCAGCTAGAACTGAGCAGAGAGAGATAATCCTAGTGAGAGTTATGAGCATCCCAACCCTACACACACACACACACACA
>NW_011888870.1:232708-245518 GCF_000151845.1 Pteropus vampyrus
AAATGCCCAATCATTTACTCATTCATCCATTCTTCTACTTATTCAGCTAATATTTGTTGAATGTCTTCCACATGCCACACACAATGATAGACACCAGCGATGTGTTGGTGAACAAAGTAGACATACACCCTTGCCTTCGTGGAGCTGACAGACTTGTTGGGGGTCACAGACATTTGTGTCTATTTTTATAATATAAAATGACAAATTATGAAAAATAATATCATAGTAAACACTTACTGGTTTCATCTGCCTGGCATCCATTTTCCCTTCTGATAACTGCACCTCTTACCACTTTCAAAGTCACTGTCATTTGGAGAGCTCCCCCTCTCACATTCTAAGAGTAGACAGGGAACCCAAGCTTTGCTAGTGAGAATACAGCCTCATCTGGCCACAGTGATTGGTTCTACTCTGAGTGTGCATATCATCCAAGTATCCTAAAACGTAGTTGGACTTAGTATCCTCAATCCAATCATCCCTGAACTGCTGAGTTAAACAAGTCAAATTGGGTTCTACCACTGTGACCAATACTGTTCAGAGGGCAGGATTCAAGGAGCTAGGAAAGGACAGTGAGTAGGGACTACATTTTTTTAGGTAGCAAGGAGAGGTCTCTGTGCATCAGTGGCATCAAGCTGGCTGTAAGAATTTGGAGGAAGACAGAAGAAGTCCCCTAACATTGATTAGGTGTCAGGCAAAAGTTCTGTCATGTCCATAAGGAATTATAGTAAAGATAAAATCTACTTTTCTGTTTTGTCTTCTAAGTCAGGCTCTATTCTCCTGTAACTGCCAACTTGCTCTAACTCGGGTTAATCACTCCTTCTCTGCTGTCATGTTTTCAATTCACCAAAAGGGAATAACACTCTCCCTGAGTCATAAAGTTTACCTGAGTGACCATCAAAATAAACATGAAGCTGCCCTCGTGCCTGAGTGCTTTCTTCCAACTTGAAAACTCTCCAAGGATCCAGCACTCATCAGGCAGGTATTTCTTTTAAATCTTAAGGAAAGACAAACAAAATTGAGAATGCCTGGCCTCATCCAAATGTAGCCATTGGCATATAGAGCAAAACACTTCACCACTCGGACAGCTTTTAAAACTGCTGACATTTGGATAGGAGTTATGACAAACAAGAAGCACCTGGGTGTTTGATGTATCTATTCCAGATTTCTTTTGAATCAAACACACACACACACACACACACACACACACACACACACACACACACACACACACACACACAATGACATTTTACTTCTCAAACTTCAGGTTGTGTGCCTTGAAGCAAGAAAACTCTAGTTTCAGATTCCTTCCCCCAGAGACTCTTTGTCCCAGACTGAGAAAGCAACCAAAACCAACATAAAGTCAAAAAGCCAACTCTGGGACAGCTCAGGGAGGGAGACATCCCTTTGGATGGTTTATACCTACACAGGAAAAGCTGATGTCTTTTCTCTTCTTGATAATTTAGAGAGTGGTGATCTGGGCAGTACTGGGATCTTTCTGGCTCAAGAAAAAATATTCTGCTCAGAGACATGACCACACATTGACCAATAAACATCTTTTCCTACATCTTGTGGCTGGCTTCCAGACCCCCTGCGACCCTGTCCCACCGCAATTTGGCTCGAGTCTACAGGCAACCCAGTCTGGCTGAGCCCCACTAAATGCAGGAGGGGCATAGCTCACCCCTGTGATTTAGAAAAAGGAGGAATCACTCTGGGCAAAGTGCCCCCAGAAAGACTGAAGCTAAAGAACATACTGACTCAGAGGAGACAGCATGATCTTTTCCTGTCTCCTCATCAGAACAGCTCCTTGAATGCACCAGGTGAGCAAGGATGAAATCTACACTTCTGCACCAATTAAAGGTTTTCCTGGTTTGCATGAAAACTCTCTGTTCCCTCTGAAGTCTCTAAGTGTCCCCCCAACCCCACCCTTGCAAGATCTGGTAGGTTCCCACTTGTAGGAAGGGCTAGATAAATCAAGCTCAGCATCCGTCTGCTGCCCTACCCCTGCTTGTGTGCACAAAACTCCTGAGCCCTTGGATGGTAGGATTTTGCCTATTCTTCAGTTCAATTCTTCCCTTCAGCTACTGGGCACAGGCCTCTGTTCTTCTTGCCTAGCCTCCCCAAGGGCACGTGACAGCACCCCCAATGCTCTGGAACAAATGAGAGCTTCCAAGGCAGTTGTCACATCCCCCACATGTCTTCTCTGGAGGTGACAAGCTGTCTGGCTCAGCCTGTCATCCACCACTCCAGAATGTAAATCACAGGAGGTCTCCAGCCTGAGAAAAACAATTAACATGAAATACCAGGATTACCGTCTGCCACATTTACAAATCTCTCCAGCTCACATGTATCTTTTCCAACAATTTATGCCTTTGCAGTGTCAAGCTGTTCAAATACCCCGTCTTTTCCCTAAATGGACTGACTCGTGATTCTTGGCAGTGCTTGAGCCATTTGTTGTCAAAGCCAGAGCTACCAGCAGCAAATTCTCCATTAGGAGAGCTCATGTCATGGAGAGGGTTGGCATATTTATCTTTTCTTGTCCCACTAAAGTGAAGGCACGTATCTTCCTTCCAGTGAAAAGGAAATGCAAGGTTTGAAACCTCTCTTTTTTTACCATATGCTTTGCAGGGTTTGCATCTTCGTTCCGAGCCGCTCAACATGACCAGTTATCCATGAAGATAAGCATCCATCATGACAATGTGTATGTAACAATAACTCAGTGGTTTCTGGGCCAGGTGTGGTTTTGTCTCCCTGGGGTACATTTGGCAACAGAGAAATCTTTGATTATCACAACTACAAGGTTGGGAATGAGTGTTCTATTGGTGGCTAGTGGGTAGACGTCAGAGATGCTGCTAAACATCCTACAATGCACAAGACATCTCCCTCTAGCTACAGCAAAGAATTATCTTGCACAAACTTTCCATAGTGTTGAGGTTGAGAAACATTGCAAACAACCCAATGCAGGTTGGCTTCTCTCGCATTCTGCTTCATGTACCTCAGAGCATTGCCTCAAAGCAAGATGGATTTTGAAGCAGAACGAGAGAAAGAAGAGCCCAAGTTAGAGGATTCGCCACTCCCTGTTCTCTCCTATACCTCCAAGAAACAGCCATCTTGAGCAAGATAAGGCAAAAAGAGCATTTTACCAAAAACAATGCACATCTGGGCATTCATCCTCTGAAGACTCAGGTTTATTTACCTGCAAAATGTGGTCATGAGTCATGGCTACCCTGCCTGGATCATAAGATTATTGCGATACTCAACAGAGGTGATGTATTAAAAAGTTCACTGGACCACCAGGTATTTTAAGTGACAGTTAGGAGAATGCACTGTGGTAATGATGAAGCAAAAAGAAGTATTTTCTTAGCAGCTGACACAAGAATTCCTGTTAAAGAGAGAATTCTGTTGAAGAGGATCCTGTTGAAAAGAGAATGCTGTTGAAGGGGAGATTACTGTTGAAGAGAGAATTTCCTCATCTTCTTGGCCTTTTGGAGGAAAAAAAAAAAAAAAAACAATTGATGAGTACACTTAAGGAAGAAGAATCATCAAGGTTTTAGAGAACTGTGAAATTGTACTGCAGAAGACCAAAAGTAAAATGTGCAGGTCCTCACCAGGTGGGCTCAGCTAGAATTATACGGGATGAAGAACTCCGCTGAGTGGGGTTGCCTAAAACAGTACCAGTCTGTGGCTTGTTAGGAACTGGGCCTCACAGCAAGAGGTGAGCGGCAGGCAAGTGAAGCTTCATCTGTATTTGCAGCCGCTCCCCAGCACTAGCATCACGACCTCAGCTCTACCTCAGATCATCAGGCATTAGATTCTCAAAGGAGCACCAACAGGTCCCTGGTGCCAAAAAGGTTGGGGACCGTTGGAAAGGACATCTTAAAACAGCGATGCCAATTTTTCCATTTGAGCTTGATTGGGGTGACATAATGTGAATCTACCTACTATCTTGTCCACAAATTTTCATCAGTGCTTCGGGAGAGAGAGAGAGAGAGAGAGAGAGAGAGAGAGTAAAAATATCAAATGAGGTAGTGAGTTTCACACCTAAATCAACACAATGTGGGACAGAGACAAGAAAAAGCCACGAGCTTGTAAGCCATTACACACACACACACACACACACACACTCAGAAATCTTGAGAAAAGTCATAGACGTTTAAGGAGGAAGAGGTTTAAATTAGTGCTGCCTCAATCAAAGGGACAGGAAGGCTCAACTCTAGGTGTATTTTAAGCTGTCTGCATTCCCAGCCCAGTCTTTGGCACACATCTCTGGTCTGCCAACTCCCACCACTGCCAGGTGCTATCGATGGGTCACTGCAGAGATGCTTGCTTGGCCAGTTACAAGATCTTTCAAAGCATATGCAACCAAAAGTGCCATGTGGCATTTTGCCAGTACAAAGAAGAAATGAAAGAATTCTTGAAACTGAAGTTTCTTCCTCTCTCCCACCAACATTGGATGGACTCGATTTTCTTGAGGAGCCATTGTTAGTGTTAATTGGATGGCAGCCAAGATGGCTTTTAGAAAAAAAAACATAAAAGTTTTTAAAGATCAATATTCATTAGTCTGGTTCTACATTAAGTGAAGCACATGTGGTGAAGGGAATAATTTGTGAAGTTAATTGTGGCTTCTTGGAGAACCAAGGGGAATCCAGTGAAATGTCTTGACATTCACAAAGAGCAATATGTTCAGTGCTCCTGCAACTAATTACAGTGTGTAAGTGAGGAAACATGCATATGGTCTCTATGTGTAATTAATCACACGCCTTTATTACAGTAGAACAAGCTGCTGAGTGACAGGAGGCATCCGCTCTGTGCTGTGCCTCTGCACTCCTGTGTTGGTTCCTACTCTATTTCTTACTTTCCTTGCACTTGATTTGTACCTCTTCCACATTATAGTCCTAGCTTTCTGGGGCAGAGTTTCTCAGCTAAGACCCCACCAACATACACATCTGCCATCTTCCTGGCATACAGGGGATGCTCAGTAACTATTTGATTAATGAATGAGTAACTGAATGATGAGTAAGTAGGAAGAGTCATCTCCCATTTGTGTAGATTGCAATGGCCATAGACTCTTTTAAAGCCATAGAAAGGTCGACTCTGGGGATACGCGGTGCAGACAAGATTTCAGCTGAATGAGACTAGGATGAGGCTGCTTGTCTAAAGGTGGTAGCTTCTGAGATACCGGGGTTAAGCAAAGAAGATGACCCTGAAGAGAGTCCCCCCCCTCTTTTTTGGCACTATCTTCTCAAGTATGACTTCAAATAGTCATACACTGGCTGACCTCTTGCTACCACCGTTGTCCCCAAATTATAGCGCCACCACTTTGTAACACCACTAAGAGAAACCTGATTCACTCATATGTAAAATACAGATGCTTGTTCACTTGCTTCTTCATTGATTTTGTAAATCTTAGACTCACGAAAGAGGTAAGGCCCTGGAGAAAGACTGATTTTTGGTACCTGAAGACTTGAGAAGTTATTTTACTTTGGGTGTGTATAAACTCTTACATATGGAAGCGTTCCAGAGTAGAGCTTGGACCCAGAGTTTGTCTGACTCCTATGACTTCAGGAATCTCATGTGGCCAACAAAATCTTTTAAGTTTTTGCTAGTCACATGACATTCACATTATTTCGAGTTACCTTAGAACCTCAGAAAAGTCATGAGTATTTAATTTGTTATAATGGGAGCTACAGTAAAGAGATCCCCAAATTCAGTGGCTTAAAGTACTTGGAAGTTCATTGCTTTCTCATTGGTCAGTCCAGGGTGGGTGGCCGCTCTGCTCCATGAAATCATCTGGGGTAGCAGGCAAGCAGGGAAGTTCTGTTATCCTCAACGATGCCTTCCAAGGATGTGTGGCATTGCCTTCCAGATAGATGAAAAGAAAGAATGGAAATTCATAGCAAAGAATTTCCTTTTAAGCGAGGGACACAGAAGTCATACCCATCATCCATCATTTTTGCTCAAATTCCAATGAGAAAACAGTGACACCAAGCTGCAAGCAAGACTGGGACATGCCATTTTTCTTTAGGTATGGTCCTTGTGTTCAAGAGGAAGGAAGGATGAATTGGTATGGGGGACAAAGACTGAAAAGAGAGAGTTAGTCTTAAGATTTTAGTAAAAGTAGCTTCGTCTCTACTACTTTACTTAAATAGAGACACACATTACATGGTATGCAATTACACTCTACCATGAGCTCTTTGAGGCATGGGTTGACATAGTGCTTAGCACACAGAAAGTGGTAAGTAAATGTTTGGGAAATGAACCATTCAACAGATGAAGGAGGGAAGGAAGGAAGGAAGGAAGGAAGGAAGGAAGGAAGGAAGGAAGGAAGGATGGATGTATTGCTTAGATCCCAATTTGGCTTGATCCAGCCTTGTTTGGAGGATGTATTTCTAAATATTTTTATAGAACTTTTCCCCCTGTCATGCTTTAGTTGCCTCTGAATAAACTAGGCCCTGTGTCTGTTAATCTGGCAATCCCTTAAAGATACACTCAGTCTGCAAGCGTCCAAGCTGTGTCCACTTCTGTTCAACTGGTCCCCGAACCCTGGTGTCACTAAGACTTCACTCTCTTTTTAGCACTGTTGACACTTGATTTTTCCCTAGAAAATCCCACAGTAACAGGAATTCTAGGAACACTTCAATTATTACAACTAGAACAGAGACCATTTGGATTCAAATATTTCATTCTGTCTCCAAGGCTTACTACTCTTGTGTTGCACAGTGTGCTAACTAGTTTGTTAACAAGTTTCCCAGCTGCAAAAGATTAAAATGTACAAATTTGAAAAGAAAAATTGGAGCAGGCAATTAGGATTAGGAACAAGAGAAAACAAACAAGAGGAAGAGAAAAGAAAGCCATGAACACAGAAAGAATATGCACATACATACACACTACTTCGCTATCAGACAGTACTGTAACTGAGCTCCTTACAGCATCCTGATCCAGTGAAGGACCCTGCACTTTATCACCCAAACAAATGCTAATGAGCCCTTGCTAATTAAATCAAAAGTTTACCTATGGGCAATTTCATTTTTAAAAAGCTAAGGAAGTTATTCTCAAAATCAAAAATGTCATTACTTAGAACTCAAATCATTAAAAACATGTTAAATGTGTGTTAAACACATTTTCTAGTAATCTAAAGTTGACCACTTTTTTCTGGGACAACTGGGACCTTATTACACACACACACACACACACACACACACACACACACAGATAAGTAATTTTTTTTTTTATTTTATTTTAGTGACCCAAAAAATTTTAAATGCTCTAAGTGGAAATAAGGGAGAAAAATAGTGGGAAGAAAAGCAAGAGAGAAGATTTTAAAAATAGACTGCAATGAGTTTTTGTTATTACATGCCAATCTAAGTTTATGAAAAAAAAATGTGATACAATATGGAAGAATAAAAATAATATATTTCTTACCTAGCTACCACACTAAAAGACCCTCGTGGGATATTTCTCTGTGTTCTATGGTTTCTTCGTTTGAGGATTAGGAGGCCATCGACACTCAGTAGACACCAGTCATGGTGAGTCCACAAGTTCTTGGAAGAGTTTCAAAGCCTCAATTCTACGTGACGTTGATGCTAAGTCTGCAAGGCTTGTGCCAAAAGCTTAGTGATGGGATGCATGCATACACATGTGCATACATACACAATCCCACATCCAAGCACAGCGTTTACCACCTTAATAATCCCTTTAGATTGTTAGTTACTCTGAGAGGCCTTTGTAATCAGGGAATTAGCTCTATTTCTCATCTCTGTCCTATTCTCTGGGGACACAAAGTCAAAGGGGACATGATTCTTGCCTTCAAGACATGTATACTTGCTACTTACAATAGATCCACATTCAAGGTTATCTGGGAACACGGAAGAGGCAATGATTCATTCTCCCTGGGGCCTGAGAAAGAGATGGGTCAGGAATTATGTGACTCTGCCATCTTTAAACCAAACATTGGCAATACTTTTTACACTCCAGTGTTGAAGAGTCTCAAGTAAAATAATTTCTGACCCCTTCTCTTTAAAAAAAAATCCCCCCAAATGAAGAAAACAAACCAAAGAAATTTAATTTTCTATGAAACCAAACGGTATCTGTAAGTCCAAACAATAGGATATGAAGACTGAAAGCTGTGAAGGGAACACCAGCTGGGTGCCCAGCAAAAATCGGATCACACAAATAGGGCTACAGAATTTTTAAGGAGTGATTTATCAAGGTGTCCACCAGGTTAAGGGAAGACCATGAGATGCAGTAGCAGGGTTAACAATGGCAAGAAACTGTTTCTTAGCCCAGGCCTGAAGGGAGAAGGTAAGGGAACAGTTTCTGCAATAGAGAGACAGCACTGTATAAGAAGGCCTGCTGACAGGAGCTGTGGTCTTAGGTAGAGAGATACAAAGATCTGTCAGGGAGAGAGGCAGGTGAATAAACCCCCAATCTCGTTTTCCTCGTGCCCTCCCATCTTTGCTAAGATTTCCTGTTGGCCAAAACCAACCAAAATATAGAGTACAAGGAAGCCTATCTGTAAATACTTAAGAGGTCTGGTTTTACTGAAAAAGAAATAAATGAATAAATAAATAAATAGAGCAATTATCACAAAATTTCATCATTTTATCATCTGCATTTATCATAACTATCAGAAACATGACAAGGAAATAAAAGGACAAATTAACATTCCTTGTGAACATGGATGTAAAAATTCTTAAACTAAATCAAATCTAGCACTTTATAAAAATAATAAAACATCATAGCCAAATAAGCTTTTTCCTGAAAACGCAAGCTTGGTTCAACATTCATAAGTCAATCAATGTACTTTAACATGCCAACAGTGTAAAAAAAAAAAAAAAAAATTCGATCACCTGAAAAGATACAGAGAGAAACATCTAACAAAATTTTAAATGTATTCATGATAATAACCCTGGGCAAACTAGTAATAATAGGAAACTTCTTTAACTCAATAAAAGGTATTTAAAAAAAAAAACTATAGTGAACATCATATTTAATAGTAAAAAAACACAATTATTATAATTATTTACTCCTAAGATCAGAAAAAGTCAAGAAGGTCTACTCTCATCATGCCTATTTGACATTATACTGACTATCCTAGCTGGTGCATCAAAGCAAGACAAGAAAATGAAAGCAAAAAGGCATATAGAATAGAAAAAAAGAAAACTCCCTTTATTCACAGATAACATGATTATTGATGCAGAAAATCCAAAAAAAAGCTACAGGAAAGGCCACTTGACATAATATACGAGTTTAGTAAGATTCCAAGACACCTTGTCAATATATAAAAATCAATTTTATTTCTATTCTCTAGTAATGAAAAATTGGAAATTGAAAATACAAAATAAGCTACAGGAAGGCTACTATGTCTATTACTCTTTTATCCTCTTTTCTATTTTTTAAGTTTCTCAAAAATTCAAATTTAAATACCCAACTCCCAGGAATTCTGACTTAATAGCTCTATGGTGAGGCCCAGAAATCTGTATGGTTAGCAAAATATTTAGAACATGCTTTGTTTCCCTAGTCTTCTTTCTCAAAGATGGACAAGTCGATCTTATCTCTGCTCCCTACTTAGTAGCTCATGATCTCACAGGAGCTTCCAGTACCAGTTACTTCACATCTCTGAATCTCAGTTTTCTCAACATCATAATAAAAATAATAAAATCTAACAAAGAGTTTTAAAGGATTAGAGAAAACAGAATATATCAAAGTGCTTGGTATAGTGTCTGGCACACAACAGATGCTCAAAGAGGACCATTTCCAGTCCATCCTTTTTCTTTGATTGGATAGGCATGCCTTATGCCATACCTTATGCTTCTATAATTTTCTTTAATCCTTGTGTGACTATATTTTTAACCCATATGTTTATGATCTGTGTCCCTAACTGAGTTGTCGCCTTCTTGAAGGCACAAATATGATTGGCCTGTGTCTTCCGTGTGGTAGAATGCTCATCATGGCCACTAATCTCATTGATTAGAAAAATACTAATAAAAACTGCCCACCCATCCATCTGCTCCAGCAGCCTGCCAGAAATCCCTCCATTACCAATTAGTTCCTCAAGTTAAGCCAGAGCTCAGTATAAATGTGAAAATACGTGAGAAGGGACGGAACACACCGAATTACTCTCAGTCTGCTCGAGTGAATGAAGGAATCTTTGGTCCTCAGTAACTGAGTTCTTCCTCATAAAGCTAGAGGTCAGGAAAACCTCAAGGAAGTGAGAGGAAGAAATGAGGTGAATAGATTTAGAAAGGAGAAGAGGCCAAAGCCTAGATCCAGTGGAAGTGAAGGGCAATCATAAATTAATCTGGTTCCTATAGTGATCCCAGGACTACACAGAGTCCTGAGAAGAGATGGGGAATAATAGATGGGTGGTGGGTGTAGCAGGAAGAGGAGGGAGAGGCTCGAGGAAGCCCACCACACTGCAAAGACACGCTTCCAATTGTCTATTCCCCTAACAACCACTCTGGCGGTACCAGATCTGCAGAAGCTTCTGAGTAGCAGCTCTCAGACTGCTACATGGACACACTCATGCCTGCAGTGGGTATTTCCGTGGTGCCTTCTCCCACCCAAAGCAGGAGAGGGCAGTTGCCTGGAAGTTTGGCAACTTCCATCTGTGCCCGACATGAGAGGAGCCATTCGTTGATGTGTCGAGTTCCCTCCATGGTCAGTGCTCATGTCAACATGAACCCTTCTTCATGTTCCCTGAGCTCAGAAACCAGTATGTGGGAAAATGCACAGGCTATATTCTAGCTGAACAAAAGTGTACATTTCATGGTATATTCCATACAACTCAACTATGGCCTTCCGTGGGTCCCCGCTGGATCACACACGTGGCATTCACCCACCGCACAGCCTCTCCATATGCTCATCCTCCTCCTCACAGCCTCAATGAAGAATAGCACTGAGCAGAAAGAATGAGATCTTTGTTCAGGCTTTTGCAAGGGCCAGAGTTTTGCAAAGATGAAACACATATCCTCCTACATCTGAAAGTCAGCATCTCTAGAGGCTTCTCCCGCTCAGTGCCAGGCCCTGCGAATCCATGACCCTTTTGGCCCCTGCAGTGACGTAACTTCATCTACAGGAAGACTGCAGGCCAGGGCACCTGCTCACCAGAGAGAAGGCCACAGGGGCAAGCAGGGGAGTTCGCTGCTGGTCATGCAGTGTAATCCAATTTTCTATTGTTTATTCTATTTGCATGTATAAAATATTTCTGTTTAATATTAATACTCTGTGAAGGACACCTGCTTGCTGCCAGTGCATACGAAGCTATATAAGCATAGTCCCTGCTCATATTCCAGACACGGAAGGTTTATAAAGGTTAATAAATATAATTTATTGACCATGTACTAGGCATATTATTATAATTTTAAATCTCTGAATATATACTTACATATACATATATATGAATTTTTTACATATGTAAATAGATATCATTTCTATCTCTATATTTTATACCTATAATATCTTATGTATAACAGATGTATTTGCGTATGTATCTTCATATATATAAAATATATGTTTGTGTTTTGGAAATGACAATGGTATTTTGTTTCTAATAATAAAAGTAATAGCGGAGTGGTTAAGAGCACAGGATTTAAAGTCAAACTGCCTTTGACCTTTGGCAAGTTACTTATTTATTTTTAAAAGAAAGTCAAGCGATGCCCAAAAGGCACAGAGAAGGAAATGAATGTCACATAAGCTCATCATCCACAAGTAAAAGAGTTGCTATCCTGCTAAATTCACAAGTTTTTCTATGCATTTTACTCCCTACATACACTCACATACTCTGCTTTTATAAAAACAACATCATATTCTACTTTTGTTCATCTCTACTTTTCTCCCTATGTAAAGTAGACATCTTTATGAGTCAGTATATGGAGAATCCTACTGTCTTTTTATGGCGTAATAGTATTTCACAGTCTGCAAAATCATGACACTGTTTTCTCTATTTCTTTTTCTGGTAGAATTGGCATGTCTGAAAAAAACAAACAAACAAAAAACACTACCAGGTAATATTTATGACAATGAACATTCTTTTCATGATTCTGACTTAAATGGGAATTTTGCCACTGAGCATAAGGCTAGGCATGGATGATAAAATACACGTTTAATGCTGTAAGCACATCTATTTATTGACATTTTATTGAGAGTTTTTATATCAGGAATGGCTGCTAATTTTTATCAAATGCTTTTTCAGCATCTATCAAGATGATCAGTTACTGGTTTTTTTCCTTTACTGTTAATAAATTAAATATAATGATTTCCTAATATTAAATAATTAATGCAGTCCGAAAATGAACCTTATCTTGCCATGATTTTTTCTTAACATATTGCTGGATTCTCTTTGCTGTGATGACCACAAATGCCCAAATCCCAAGTAAAATAACTATTATATATATGACATTATTATATACATGATCTTTTTGAGTGCTTCTTGCACTTGTATTAGAGTTAATGCTTTTTTAATAAAAATAATTGGAAATATTTTGTTCCCTCTTTATGTTTAAAAGGCTAGGTAAATTTGTTCCCTGAAGATTGAAATTATTTGCAAAGAAAATAATTCTTAATTTTCAACTCCAGATTCTATTGTATTTTAGTTTCCTACCTCTCTTAGGGTATTTTTAGTCATTTATATCTTTTCTCATTCGGGGGTGAAACAGCCCCAACACCCCAAGGCTCTCCAGCTCTTTGGTGGAGTCAGTGCATTTTCCCCTACACAGCCAGCTTTATCTAATAGTGTTTCTTGTTCTCTTTCACTAAAATGGCTTTTCTCACCTCTCCAACTATTTACAGGAACCTCCAGGTTAAAAACTCATTCCC
>NW_011888870.1:245568-267701 GCF_000151845.1 Pteropus vampyrus
CATAAGCTCATCATCCACAAGTAAAAGAGTTGCTATCCTGCTAAATTCACAAGTTTTTCTATGCATTTTACTCCCTACATACACTCACATACTCTGCTTTTATAAAAACAACATCATATTCTACTTTTGTTCATCTCTACTTTTCTCCCTATGTAAAGTAGACATCTTTATGAGTCAGTATATGGAGAATCCTACTGTCTTTTTATGGCGTAATAGTATTTCACAGTCTGCAAAATCATGACACTGTTTTCTCTATTTCTTTTTCTGGTAGAATTGGCATGTCTGAAAAAAACAAACAAACAAAAAACACTACCAGGTAATATTTATGACAATGAACATTCTTTTCATGATTCTGACTTCAATGGGAATTTTGCCACTGAGCATAAGGCTAAGCATGGATTATAAAATACACGTTTAATGCTGCAAGCACATCTATTTATTGACATTTTATTGAGAGTTTTTATATCAGGAATGGCTGCTAATTTTTATCAAATGCTTTTTCAGCATCTATCAAGATGATCAGTTACTGGTTTTTTTCCTTTACTGTTAATAAATTAAATATAATGATTTCCTAATATTAAATAATTAATGCAGTCCGAAAATGAACCTTATCTTGCCATGATTTTTTCTTAACATATTGCTGGATTCTCTTTGCTGTGATGACCACAAATGCCCAAATCCCAAGTAAAATAACTATTATATATATGACATTATTATATACATGATCTTTTTGAGTGCTTCTTGCACTTGTATTAGAGTTAATGCTTTTTTAATAAAAATAATTGGAAATATTTTGTTCCCTCTTTATGTTTAAAAGGCTAGGTAAATTTGTTCCCTGAAGATTGAAATTATTTGCAAAGAAAATAATTCTTAATTTTCAACTCCAGATTCTATTGTATTTTAGTTTCCTACCTCTCTTAGGGTATTTTTAGTCATTTATATCTTTTCTCATTCGGGGGTGAAACAGCCCCAACACCCCAAGGCTCTCCAGCTCTTTGGTGGAGTCAGTGCATTTTCCCCTACACAGCCAGCTTTATCTAATAGTGTTTCTTGTTCTCTTTCACTAAAATGGCTTTTCTCACCTCTCCAACTATTTACAGGAACCTCCAGGTTAAAAACTCATTCCCCCTACAACATCGAAGTAAAACCACCTGGCTCTTGAGAAGCTGGATCAGAAAACATAACAAAGTGCATGTGAGCCAAGGTGCAACCTTGAGTTGCATCCTTCATCCCCAATACTGCCGTTTACATGCTGCAGAAAACAAGATTGGGCATTGCCTGCCTCCCCTGACCTTCCCAGGCTTCCATTCTTTAACTCCAGAGCTCTGTTTTTTCCTCTCAAATGCCCACCTTATAAGAACATACTTATGATCTCCATTTTGTAGAGGGAAATGAACATGAGAGATTTCTTAACCAAGCTGAGCTCTCCCAGTGCAGATCCAGGATCTGAAGCTCAGGCTGCCTGACGCCAAAGTCCATGGCCTTTCCACTGCTCTCCCCAGCAGCTCTGAGAACAGAACTCCAGTAATCCTTGAAGCTGCCCACAGAGTTGGGGACATATGGCTGTAAGTGACAGAGCTAAGTTTCTGTCACTTGCAACCAAAAAGAAACCAACTAATATAATAAAGCCACTGAGATGCATTCATCCAGCCATACCTGATTGCAAATCCACTTAATGGTACTCTATTTTTCCTCTTAAGAACCTACCTAGCACAGGGACACCCATAAAAAATTCAACCAAGAAAATCAAGTTTCGAGTAGGTCTTGACTAGGTTGATCTGGGTTCTAATTCTAAATTGTAGTTAAACTAATTTAAAATGTACGACAGAATTAAACATTAATGAATATGAGTGAAAAATAGCAAGCTAGAGGTGTTGAATCTTGGCATCCTACACAGTTACTGTATAGTCAATTTTGGCTAAGTCGGTTATCTCTTCAGATTTTAATTTCCACAGCTGTAATATAAATCATTGAGCTTATATGATATGAAATGTATATGAACCCTTGAAGATTAAAAAGTGTTGGATACAACTAAAAATGAGCAAAAGAAAACTTTTTTTTTTTGAGACAAACAGACCCCAAATCTCAAATTCTCTTGATGACAGTAAGAACATTGTAAGAAACCTATTATCACCATTTGTTGCATAAGAAAACTGGCCTTGAGCAAGTTTCTTTGTCAAGTTGGTCTGTCTGAAAGACACAAATCATAGCATAAACAGTTCCTGAGTTGTACAATGTAAGAGAACTTGAAACGTCCAGAAAAGACCCCCTCCCGCCTTTCCTTCCTCGTCTGAATTGGTCTAGGTATCATCTTATGAGTGTGAAAATTCAGTGCTGAGGGAATACTGACATTTTTCTAGGGTTTTCTTTCCTGCTGTGCAGGTATTTTCATGTTTAGAGGTCATCTCCTCTCTTTTGGAAAAAAAAAAATTATCATCCAGAGGCATACCACATTTTTTTTTACAGTTCTCATTTTGCCGATGTTGCTAAACGCTGTCATTTTTTTAAATATTATTTGTAAGAACAGCAATTGCCTCTAAAATGACAAATGCCCTATTTTCTCTGACACACTAACAGCAGCTCTAATGAAACGTGCCCAGCTCCAAGCACTAGAAGTAAACCCTTCCCTACCTACCCAAGAATCACTTGGAGGATATTTAATACCATGGACTCCCCGTTAACCAGAAATGTCCAAACAAATCCTCTAACAGTGCTGTTCATTGGACTCACTCATTAAAAACAAATAAGATCCACTTTAAAATTAAACAGCTATTTCTACTTCTTCCTATTTTCAGGTTTAAAAAATTATCTTCTTGCAACTAGAGCTGAGCTTCACTTATCACCTGATGTATTGAAATTAATTACACAGCAAAGGTTTTTGCTGTATCAGGGCTTTCGACAATCCCAGGGAATAAATGTTGTCTGTAACTATCTAAAAGGAAAAAATTAGATGATGAGCTCAGCTTGATTTCACCAATAGTGCCATAGAAAGAAAAAAGAAAAGGCACCTTTTCTTGAAAAACAGTTCATCTCCAGGGTCTAATACTGACCTTTCTGACCAAATAAAAGGGGACATTGCTGGGAAAATCATGAGAATGTCTGCCTTTTTCTGGGGCAGGCCGGGGAGACCCATACTGAACATATCTCCTAAGCCCCAAAGGAAGTCGAAATGTGAGTCTTCGCAATTAGTGGGAATTCCAGGCAAAACGATATTTTTTCCATATTCCTGCCTTTGCTCCCGTCATTTCACAATCGGATGCCCACCCCATCTTCTGAGTGATAGGAGATCCCCTCCATCCTCTCGCCAGCTCTGGTCACCCTCCTCCAGGAATAACGCAGTGATGAAGAGCCTTCGGTGGGCTGGGTTCCAGGTCCTTTGTCTGTGTGACATCAAATCCTCATGACAGGTTTACTGTACAGACTAAGTACAGTACAGACTAAGTACTGTACAGACTAAGTACAGTAAACCTGTCATGTGCCCAAACCAATCACAGGTCAGAGAAGGAAAAGGCAGCCTCTAACATCCGGAACTCATAGCTATGTTAATGCTGTCACAGACAGATCTGATGCTTATGGCAAAATCATGTTTTCTCTTGGTCACAGTGTCACAGACAGGTCACTGCACATAGAAAACACCAAACACCCCTCCTCCTTTAGCTAGACAAGTGACTGCTACTTCTTTACCAATTACGACTTTCTCCTCTCTAGTCTGCCTTCCTTCTAGACAAGATTTATTAATCAATCATAGAATCGCTCAATCAGTAAAAAACTTCCACTTACTTAGACACTTCCCAAATTTACCTGTCTAAATTCCAAACCCTATAATAGTTCTTTCTAATACCCTCCTATTGAGACACCCCACGGTTCCCCGCAATGTGTGCTCTCCCACTGTTAGAACGAGTGAGACTGTACTTTCTCAACTACAGGTTAACTCCTATGGTCTGTTTCTAGTCACTCTACCACATTCTCACTTGTACCCTGAACCAGCTTACACCTCTGTATTTCTCATCTCTACAATGGGAATAATCAAAATATTTCACTCCCAGGGTGGTTGTAAGAATTTGATGAAATGATGTGATTAATATATGCGAGCTCCTCTTATCATTCCCAACACGACCATCATCACTATTATTTTTATTACTATGACAACTTACTGCCACACCCAGTAAGAGACTCCAGTTCAAAGGAATCTCTCTTTCTAAACCTCACACATATATTCAGCTCTTTTTGCATGCAAAACAGTTTCTCCCTCTCAGAATTCCCTTCAGCTGAAAACTGACAAAGTTTTCAAGAAGTGGAAAGCCTTTGCTCACTATTAAAAATTATTTATATGCTGCCTTGTATATTATTTCTATTTTTATGCTCTGTGTCTCCAACAAGATGGTTTCTGACTTTAAGGAGCTTACCATATCTGGGAGTTGTAAATGCCATAGTTCCAGGCACATAGTAAATGATCAATAAAACATGTGTGGATTTTTTAAAAAAATTTTTTCTACATTTTTTTTTCATGTGTTGATTGATTGTAGCAAAAAGCCGGTACAGATGAACTGTATCACTGAAAGCATAAAGGAGCTGGCTTTTTAAAACCGCAGGCTCCGAGGCCTGGGGATGGGTAGGAATACGCAGTTCAGGTGTCCTTCGGCATAAGGCCCCTTCTTGTTGGCTGTTTCTCTGCTCTCAGGTTTCCTGGCCTCCACATCCTCCAAGTTAACAAGATCACCATGCTTTAAGGGGTTGCCCCTTCCTGTTAGGAAAGAGTCTTACAAAATGAGTAGATTTCATAGTATTTTCACTTTTCCTAGCTCCTTTACCACTAGGCATTCTTTCCTTGGCTCCAGATAACATAAATCTCTATTAGTAACGAGGAAGTTTCTTTCTGATCACTAATTTCTGACACGCAAACAACTTTCGGGGTTTTTAATTTGTTACATGTAGCATGCACTCCTTTGATGTCTTAAGACCACTGTGTTAGATTTTCCATATTTCTTAGAAGGTGGGGGAGCAAAACTCCTTTTCCCAATAGTAAATATGAGCATGTTCTTTGAAAATTACTTGGCTTTTATTACTAAGGAAATAATTATTTCCTTAAAACGAATGAGCGATGCTACCTTCTCTGACTGACCGTGGACCACCTTTGCAAGTGGAGGGTGCCCATATGCATTCTAGCTGAGCAAAAATGTCTAACTGTGCCACCATCATGACCCAATTCAAATGACAAAGACTGCCCTCCTTCCCCACTCTCTGCCATGCCTATTGAGAGAAGGACAATTTCTCTGCTATTCCACAACTGTTTACATTTCTTTCTCACCAAGTTCTGAGAATCAGAGGCTAGCAACCATGTCATGGCATGTCCTGCAATCACCTTAGCGTATTATTTTAAATGAGAAAAGCAAGATGCAGGTATATACACAGTAAGTCCTCACTTATGTAAACTCTCACAACCAAAATTCCTGTATATGCATTTAAATGTTTATGTATGATTGTTGAAACATGATAAAAGTGCAGATGGATATATTTTTAAAAACTGTACTAGTTATCTCCAGGAGCAGGGACATGGGAGGAGTAGGCGGAATCAGGCAGAAATTATTGTATTTTCTTTATATATTTTTGGATGTTTTTTCACTTCTTAGAATAAAGCATATAATTTTTTTAAATAGAGAATGAAAAACATGCAAAGCACAAAGATATCTTTTAGTCTTATCTCACTCTTGAAGTTATACATGCGGTGCTCAAAAAAACCTTCTGACAAAAATCAGGAGTAGAAACCTCAGAAGACCATAGCATGATGTAAAGAAAAAGGCCCTGGGCTTGAAGTAAGAACATTGGGGTATAAGGAAACTTGGATTATGCAAAATAGATTACTGGATGTCTCCAAAGGAAAAGTATACAATGTTTTGCTCCTACCTCTCAGGATCATCTGATTCTAGTCTTTCATTGCCTTTAAGCAATTTTATAGCCTTGTAAACTGTAGATAACTAATAGCGATGCAAAAGAATTTTCTCTATAGACCTGCAATTGAATTTTTTCCAGTGGAGGAACAAATCCCACTTCTCTCCCCTACTCCATTTTCTTGACCTATCAATGTGTCTGTTCTTTGGGTCTTTCTTCAAATTACTGATCGCATCTTACTAGTTCCCTTATTAGTGATGAGTTAAATAAACTTTATTTTATATCTGAATGAGAGTCATCATAAATTTATGTTTGTTTGTTTGTTTGTTTTAAATTAGCCCTTAACATGAGATTGAATCCCATGGTGACTAGGGTCAGAACCAGATGTGTCACCTAAGGGGAGTTCCTTCACTTCTCTGTCCTCATCCACCTATCCGCTTATCCTTCTTTCTGTTACTCTGTTATTCTGTCTCTCTCTTGCTCACATCCCTCTGAACACAGAGCATCAGAAAACTATAGTTGTAATGATGCTCATTGGTTATTTCTGAGTAGTGGGATTTGGAGAGATTTGTAGCCTGTTTTCATTTGTCTGCATTTCTTGAATCTTTTATAATGGACAGCTGCCATTTTTATAAATTAATAAAGTAAATGCAAGTAAGATCTGACACTTGTCCAAATTTGTCAAGTGCCTCTTTCTCTCCTAATTTTTTATAGTTTTGTCCTTCCAAGAACTGGAGCAGAGAGACATTAGAGATGTTAGGAGAAGTCAGTGAACTTCACCAAAGAAGAAATGAAAAGATGAGCAGAGTTCAAGGAGTAAAGTTTCTAAAAGGCAGCCCTCCAGGCACAGATGACTCTGGCATAGCGTGTGACCTTTTCACAGAGAGGCCCCATCCCTGAGAAGCTCCTGGAGCCCAGTGTCCTGCCTCTGGGTTTCTGCTGCAATATTGTCCTGATGAGGCCATTTCCAGGTTGCCAGAAGCTTGTTGGGGCAACTCCGACTCCCTGATGTATCCCTGGCTGCACCATGGAAACCAGCATCCACCAAAGGCATTTGAGGGAAATATACCACACTGAAAGGTATGTGCAGTACACCCAGGTTTGCAAGGGCATTGTTAAGATATTTAGCAGCATCTCTGCCTCTCCCCCACTAGATGCCAGTAGCAGCCTCCCCCTGCTCCACTCCCCAGTTGCGACAACCAGAAATTCCTCCAGACATTGCCAAATGACCTCTAGAGAGGAAGATCATCCCTAGTTTAGCATCACTAGTTTGGTACATCGAGCTTCTACTGCTAAATTCTGGAATTAGAATGTTGGACGCAACACAATCAGGGAGCCGATCACCTAGGGGTTATCTATTTGCAGACCCTGATCATCATTTTAGCTGAAAAAAGTAGGTAGGACTTGTATTCCACAGGACTCTCTTTGAATAATACCATTCTGATGCAGTTTCAGGTGGAGCCACATTCTCTATGATGTTGTCTGGACCACAATGCCAATGCTGCAAGGAAAAAATCTCTTATGACAACGCTGCATGTTTGCCCTTCTAAGCAATGTTCATCTATCTTTCTGGGTCCCGATCAAAGAATCCTTTTTTTACAGCCTTCACAAAAGTCAGACACCAATAATACTGAAACTCTTTATCAGATTAGCACATTACATTAGCCACTCCTCAGAAGGATGTTTCAGTCAATTGAGGAAGCTGAAAGAATTGAAATAAGGCAGGAAGGATCATTTAGGCACAGTTCATCCAGTGAGAATTCCCAGTTCTCCTTGTGCTCAGGTACCAGTGCCTAGGGCTAAAATATATGAAAGCCACTGACCTTTCCAAGGTTTAAAGTCAAAATTCACACAGATAATTGACAAAGGGCAACAAAAATGTCCTTTCATAAATACCAATGCCTACTCTTTTTTAATAGTATACACAAATGGATAGCATACGTAAATGATTACTATTCATATTTTCATATACATTCGTGAAAATTTTTTTTATATTCACTTGGTTGTCTTTTTCATTAGAAATTATTAGAATTTTTTTTTCTTTACTCTTACATTAAGAGCCACAAAACCTTGGAACAAGGAATGAAGCCTAGCACTAATCTCTCATACGACCATCTCGGTAAAATTTGTAACCTAAACAAATCCTTCATCCTTAGCTGTGCAACCACCAACAAGGGAGATCGGGTCATCTCCACACTACTGCTCTCCTTCAAATGAGCACAAACCTAGACTATGCAACAGACCAGCTTACCTTGGCTAGGCTGTGATCATAGGGTCAGCCTGCAAATGAAGATTCCTGGGCTTGGCTGATTGACAGAATTATCTGGGAAGCTTTCAAAATTCATTTTTCAGATTTCCACCTAAACTTATTGAATAGAATATTTGCAAGCCTGAAAATTTTCATTCTGGTGACTGGCCAGATTTTGAAATCATCGTATTAAGATTTCAGAGTCTGAGACTTGGTGATGTCTTGGTTATACTATATAGTGATGTTAGACTATCCTCAATAAGAAGGTTCGCTGGTAGTTGAACTAATAGCTGCCATGTCCCCTAGTTAGAGATCAAATGTAGTAAAAAATAAAAAATAGAAAACTAAAATATTTTAGCATTACCAAGCAGTTTGTCCTATAATAAATACAAGAGAGGAATGTAGAAAACCCTGAGGCACTGATTTTTATGAAATATTTCTATGTTAAACTCTGTCCTTGTGGTCCCATAAATAACCAAAAGTTATACAATTTTTCATTTGGTATCTATTGAAATGTATAAACCAAATATTGCAGATAGCGTCTCACATATACCAATAACACAAAATTCTTCCCAAATCCAACATCCCAAATATTAGTTCATTCACTCATTCGACAAAAATTATGGACACTTTTACCTCTAAGAGTCGATCTCAACAATCAATTAGCTTTTGTTATATTTGTGGGAGCACATAATTAAAACATCATCCATAAATGAGTGCCAAATTATGACATGACCCTAATATCAGAGAATATTTGAGATTGGTGGAAACTAACTAAGGTAATGAGGAGAGGCAAGCCAGCAAATAGAGGTGAGTTCTGAAGAATTAAGAGAATTAGGAGAGAAGTTCAAGAGGTAATCCAACCAACCATTACAGTCTCTCTCACTGCCAATAGCAAATCACTAATAATAATAATACGTTTCTTAAGGAGGTGATACTTGGGAAATAGCAATAGTAAGGCTATTTGACATCTACTACAGGACCATTCACTACAACCAATGATCCTCTCAACATTAGCGAGTATATCTATTTAACCTAAAACTTGATCCTATCCACCCCACATCAGTTCCAACCAGCTCCAGCTTTATCACAGCAGGAAAGAATTAAAAGAAGCAAGCGAAGCAGCCTCTACCTCAAGCTTATAATTAGTCATCTATAGAGATACAGAAATTGCTACACTGCTTAGCTCATCCTAGTTTATTGCTGTCCAATAGAAATACTGTGAAATACTGAGTTTTCATAGATCAAAGATCACAGGGAATGTATATATTTAGGATCTTGGCCAATTTAATGGCAAAATACAACATCACAAGTCACTGGAGTACAGTGTAAAATATAATCCATGGAGGGAATGCTGACAAACACAAAAAGTGACACTCACAGTAAATAAAATCAAAATTTAATATGAAACGTATCATCAGGCTGATCTCTATATTATTAGAGAACTAGAGAAGCTTTTATTACTGCCAAAAATTTGTCTATTTATCACATATACAAGCTTATTATGGGTTGATATTTATGCCTAAAGTTATTAAACAAGAATACCCCTTCTTCCCAAAATTCCTTTTGAATTTGTTTTGATTTCTTTGAGCATCAACACAAAAGTGATAATTTATACATGAAGTCATTTTCGAAAATAAAGTTTATGTATATCTTAAATTTCCTTGGGCTAGACTAAGTGGAAAGCATTCAGAGTGGCTTTATTAATATCAGAAAAATAGTTTTTACAACAAAGAATAATACCAGAGATAAAGGCCATTGCATATGATAAAGGGTTCAATTCATCACGAAGATGCAACAATCCTAGAGGTGTATGCATGTAATAACAGAACTTTAAAATATATGAAGCAAAACCTTATAAAAATAAAAGGAGAAATACACAAATCCATAACTAGAAAATTTTAACACTCTTCTCTCAGTAATTAGTAGGTCAATAAGAGAAAAGTCAGTAAGTACAAGGAAGACTTGAACAACACTATCAACCAGCTTGACCTAATTTACAATCATAGAATACTTCACCCAGCTGTAGCAGAGTACACATTGTTTCCAAATATATAAGAAACATTTGCTAAGATCAATAATAATGTGGGCCATAAAATAAAGCTTAATACATTTAGGATAACTGAGTCATGCAAAATGTTCTCTATGTTGATTAACCATAACAAAATTAAACTGGAAAAAAAAGATACCTGGAAAATTCCCAAATTGCTGAAAATTTAACAATATGCTTCTATTTAACTTATGAGTCAAAGAAGAAATCAAAAGGAAAATGAGGAAATATTTTCAACTGAGTGAAAGTGAAAACACATCACATCAAAACTTATAGAATACAACTCAAACAGTGCTTAAAGAAAATCTTATAGCATTAAATGCTTATGTTTAAAAAAAATTCCCAAGTCAATAATCTAAGCTTCCTCCTTAGGAAACTAGAAAAAGTAGAACAAATTAAAGTCTGATAAAACAGAATAAGGAAAATAATAAAAATAAGAGCAGAGATAAATTGAAATTTAAAAAAAAATAGAGAAAATTAATAAAACCAAAAATTGTTCTCATAAAATATCAATAAAATTGATAAACATCCAGCCAAATTTATTGGGAGTGGGAGGGAAGAAAGATGACAGAGACTAGAAAATTCACTCAAGAAGAAAGAAAAGCACAATTAGTTCTTCACCTTTTAAAGAAGCTGAATGTGTAATTTAAAACTTTCCAAAACTAGTCCCAGTTGGCATTATGGAGTATTATACCGGATATTTAAGGAAGAAATAAAATCAATTCAATAAAAATTCTTTCTTAGAATAGAAAAGGAGGGAACACATACTTCCTTTTATGAGGCAAACATAACCTTGATACCAAACCAAATAAAGGTATTACGAAAAAATAAAACTAAAGAACAATACCCCTCATAAACACAGGTGCAAAAATCTTTAACAAAATTTTAGCAAATTGAATAATGACCAAGAAAAATTTATCTCATGAATGCAACAGTAATTTAACATTCAAAAATCGATCAACATTAAAAAATTAATAGATTAAAAAATAGATAGTCTCAACCAATGAAGCAAAAGTATTGGACAAAATTCAACAACCATTTCTGATAAAACTTTCAGTCAACTAAGATTTAAAGGGAATTTTCCAAACGGATAATTAATATCTATCACAAACAAAAACACCTTGTAATTAAAGGGGAAAAGCTAAATTATTTTGTCTAAGATCAAGGGAATGGCAGGGTGTCTCCTCTTACATTTTCATTCAACGTTGGCTTGTGAATCAAAAGACTATAAAGGCATAGATATAAAAGGAAGAAGTAAATACAATGGAATATTACTCAGCCATAAGAAGAGACGAAATACTGCCATTTGCAAAAATATGCATGGGCCTCAAGATAATCATGCTAAGCAAAATAAGCCAGACATGATATCACTTATATGTGGGATATAAACCTAAAAGCAACAAATGAGTAGGACAAACAAACAGAGACTCGTAGACATGGACTATAGACTAGTGATTACCAGAAGACTATAGATTAGTAATTACTAGTGGGGTGGGGGTGGAGGTAAGAGGTAGATGGGGTAAAAGAGGTCACATATAGGGGAGCAGGGGGACGGTGAAGTGGGTAAAGGGGATCAAATATGTGGTAGCTGAAGGAAACTGGACTTTGGGTGGTAAACACACAATAGAATATACAGATGTCAAATTATAATGTACACCTGAAAATTATATAATTGTATTAACCAATGTTACCCCAATAAACTTAATTAATTAATTAATTAATTAAGGAAGAAGAAAAATTGTCTGTATTTGAAGTTTGCATGATTATATTTAGAAATGTTAAAAAGTTGGCAAAAAAGTTACTAGAACTAGTAAGTTTAGCAAGATGACAGATACAGTGTCAATATACAAAATATCTTTTAATCTTTCTATATGTAGCAATAAATGATCATTAAATGAAATTAAGAAAAACTATTTATAAATAATAGATATTTAAAAATACAGACATTTTTAAAACATTGTATAAGACCCACACACTGAAAACTAAAAAAATAATTCAGGGAGAAAATAGATATCTAAATAAATGGAGAATATAATATGTTCATGGGTTGAATGACTCAATACATGAGATATTAATTATCCCTAAACTGATCTATAGATTCAATGCAATCCAAATCAATATTCTAACAGGCTTTCTTGTAGAAATTGGCAAGATGATGTCCTAAAATAACCAAACTGATTTTTTTTAAAGAACAAAGTTAGAGGCCTTATATTCCCTGATTTTAAGACTTTCTGTAAAATTACAGTAATCAAGACAGTATGGTATTTGCAAAATAAAATATGAACCCATGTGAGTGAGTGTATGTGTGTTTGTGTGTACATACATAAACAGAAGCAAACAGAGTCCAGAAATAGACTAAAACATATAGGGTCAATTGACTTTCATCAAAGATACCAAGGCAATTCAATGGAGAAAAGGAAAACCTTTTAACAAATAGAACTGGAACAACCAGATATCCAAATGGGAAAAAAATGAATATTGTCCCTCACATGACATCATGCACAGGAAAAGTAAATTATAAAACTATAAGAAAACAAAGGGGAGAAAAAAGAAAACAAAGGAGAAAATATTTGTAACCTTGGGGACAGAAAAATATTTCTTAGTAAGACATAAAAACCATGAACCATAAAAGACAAAATTATCAAAAGTTTTTAAGTTTTGCTCATGGAAAAACAACATTAAGAAGGCAAAATGGCAGGCCACATGTCTGACAGAGCAATTATACCCAGAATGTATAAAAAACTCTTACAACTGGATAATAAGAAAAACTATCTAATTAAAAATGAACCAAAGAATATAATATTGTATGCCAAATGTAATAGAAAAATTTTAAATTATTTTTTAAAAAATGAGCAAAGATTTAAACAGACATTTTGCCGAAGAAGATATTCAGACAGAGAATTGGTACATGAAAAAAGGCTTGACATAATTAGTCATTAGAAAAATTAAAAATAAAACCACAGTGATACCACTACATACCCACTAGAAATGGCTCCAATTTAAAAGATTGTATTAGTTTTCTTTGCTATGTAACAAATATCACAAAATTAGCAGCAAAATTTTCATCTCATCATTCTATACGTCAGAAGTCCAGGTGGATTTGACTGGGTCTCTAGGTCTCACCAGACCAAAATGAAGGAATCAGCCAGGCTGAGCTCTTACCTAGAGATGAAGGGTGGTAGATCTGGGACAGAGGGGCGGGAAGTATCTGCCTGCTCCAAGTGCATTCAGGTTTAGAAGAATCCAGTTCTCTGTAGATGTAACCATGAGGTCCCCATTTTATTGCTGGCTGTTCAGTGAGAACCACTCAGATCCTGAAAGCTGCCCTCATGTTTCTCACGAGCCCAACCCCACTTCATTTTCAAAGCCAGAGAGAGCACCAAGTCCTTCCCTGGCTTCTAATCTTTCTGCCTTCTCCTTCTCCTTTACTCTCTGACCATCAGCCAGAGATACTTCTCTCCTTTTAAGGGATCATGTGATTAAATTAGGCTCACCTGAGTCATCTTTTCATTTTAAGGTAAATTGTACCATCCCAGGAGTGCTTGCTTATCACATTCACAGGTTTTCACAAGTAGGATAAAACTCTATAGCACAGCTAACGCTGGCAGTCACGGGTATGATTTCCTTTCTGTTTGGCTTTTCCTGAGGAAAAATGCTCTTAAGTGTCTTAAATGTCTTCAGGTTTGATTTAGGAGATGTTTAATCTCTTGAAGGGTGTGCGTGCGTGCGTGCGTGCGTGCGTGCGTGCGTGCGTGCGTGTGTGTGTGTGTAGCTGAATATCCTGATCTTTTTATCTTATCTTTCCCAGCTTTCAGCAAAAGTTTGTATAACTACACTTTCAGCCTTTTCTCTAGGCTGCTTTCAGCAGCCATTTCAAAATTATGGCATCTTTCGCTTCCCAGATATGCTGACAATTTCCCAATTATTAAGTCCTGCTCCTTTTTGTGAAACAGTTCTTCACTCGATTTATCTCTCTTTGCTCACATTTTACTAAGAAGCAGCAAAGAGAAACCACACTGCGCCTTAACCCTTTGCTAGAAAATCTTCTCAGCTAAATGCCCAAGTTCATCATGCATAATTTTGCTTTCCATGTAACTGGAGAACACAATTCGAGGAAGCTTTCAGCCACTAGATAGCGGGATCTCCCTCCCTCTCATTTCCAGTAACATGTTTCTCACTTTGTTCTGAGCCCTTAGTGTTCACAATGTCTATTACTACATAATATTTCTACTAAAAGTCTCTTCAAGGTAATCTAGGCTTTTTCTATTTTGCTCCTTAAAAATATACTGTTCTCATGAATTGTAAGAGTGAAACTTGAGACATCTGTTCTCAAATATATCTTTAGATTTAATTCTAATCAAAATCTCAAGGTTTTTTGTGTGTGTGAAAATCGACAAGGCTTATTATAAAATTTACGTGAAGAAAAATGCAAAAAAACCTAAAAAATAACCTAAATAATTTTGAAGAAGAAATTTAGAGGACTTATACTATCTAACTTTAAGACTTCTTTAAATGAGATTATATGAATGTGCTATGATTTCAAGAATAGACAAATGAACCAATGAAATAAAATAAAGTCCAGAAATAGACCACACATATATATATATAGTCAGTTGATTTACAATAAAGACATAACTACAGTTTAATGGGGGAATTGTTGGACTTTTACAATGAATAGTGTTTAGGTAATGAGATATCCACATGGAAAAAATACTTTAACCTTAATCCCTGTTCGTGCCATACACAAATATTAATTCAAGAATAGGACTAAATAGAAGTTCTAGGGGGAAAAAAAGAGTAAATCCTTATCACTTCAGGCCAGGACTGTGGGAGACCAGCTGACCTGAAGATGCTGAATACAGGGCAGGAAGCAGCAATTGCCCCGTTTTGTTGGAGCAAAAAGAGAATAGGGGCATTCTTGTGAACTTTGGTCTCCCCATCTGTGGTACTCATTAGTGCAAATCACCTATCCCAGAATCCTCCTGCCCCCTCTGTGCATGCAATAAGATGGTACCTCCCTATCCCTTTGGAATTAGATGTAACCACGGGACTTGCATTGCCCCATGAAAAGTCTCTTCGAGATGGCAACTTCAAAAAGCAACATGTAATTCAGCCATCTGTCTTCTTGCCAGGGTGATTGTGTAAACTCAGTTGAGATAGAGCTTCTGTCAGCCCAAGTCTCTGAGTGACCAGGAGAGCAGAGCCACCCTTGACCTACACTAGACATTTGGTACAAGCAAGAAATAATACTAATAATACTTTTGTGTGTTAACCCATGAGATACAAGTTTGTTTTATTGTTTTTAATCAAGAATAACCTAGATCAGAGTCAACGAAATACTGCAGGCAGGCCAAATTCAGCCCACAGACTTTTCGTAAATAGTTCTATTGGAAATCATCCAAGGCCATTCATTTACGTATTGTCTATAGCTGCTTTCGCACACTAGGGGCCTTGTTAAGTAGCTGTGACAGACACCATATGGTCCACACAGACTAAATTATTCACTGTTTTGCCCTTTACAGAAAACATTCACTGACCCCTGATCTATACCATTCAAACTGGAAAGCTGGGCAGGATGATCAATCTGAGGAGCTTATTTTCCACGCTCCCCAACCTCTTCTTCCTTCCCTCCATGTTCTCTTCCCCTCAGGTGGGCCCTCAATTCGCTCAGGAAAGGATTTGCCATCAATCATTTTTACCTTGGTGGGAAACACAATCGAGGCACGCTGTGACCTCTTTCAGAAACCACATTAGACCATGCCTTCCTTTACAATAGCAGACTCCACTAAAGAAGGCATTAATGAAAAGGTGGAGGATTGCTTTGGAGAGAAGGTGGGGATCCCTCCAGGGTTTCCTGAAGTTAACCTCATGCAGATGACGGCTTTCTTTAATGCTACATGTAAGAGCAATCCTGAGAGCAACCTAATAATAGGTGTCCTTCAAAACCTCACCCTCTCTACCTCCAAAATAGATGCATTTATTTCTCTAACGATTTCACCCACCATAGCTAAGAACCAAGAAATAAACTAAAATAGGCTTCAGGTCAGAATAAAATGGGTATTAATAAATCAGTATAATAGAATAACAAGGAATTTACCTCCGGGCAATTTAAGTCTACACTCATTTCTAATTAGAAGAGCTGGCTTATCAGGTCTTATCAAGAACAAGCTCACAAAAATTCTCTTACTAAATCCACCCATTCATTTATCATCTGTTCATTCATTTATTCATTCAAAAGCAAATTTACACATTGCCTCCTATATTTTCAAACGTCACTTAACATTTTTAGAACAATGTATAATACAAGACTTCTACATCTTTGAGCTGGCTTCTATGGGAAACACAAAGATAGATGGGACTGTGCCCTGCCTTCAAAGAAAGGTAAACCACTGGGAGTGTGAGATGGTCAGCTACCTACTCTGACTCAAAACAAGATGAGGGAAAGTGCTTAATAAAGGTAGGAGTTCTCAACAGAAGCAGAACCCCATAAGATAGGACACAGGCTGCAGTCCATAGTGACAGAGCAAATAGAATGAATCTAAAAGGCAGACGGGGCAGATTCAACATCGCAAGGCATTATACATCCCCCTGCCTGGACCACCACACAGGGAGCCTCCTCTGCACCCCGCTCTGCACGCCTCCATTCTGTTCTTCACCTACAGTTTGAGCGACCTTTCAGAATACAAATCTGATTGTTTATGCTCCTGCTTAAAACCCTTCAGTGATTTTGTGAGGGTTTCAGACCAGGCCACAGAGCGCCGGGAAGAACAGCCCCTGCCTGTCTATGACCCGGTCCACATCAAGCACTCCCTGGCTCACTATCCCCGCCACAGGGCTCCCTTTTCGGCCATTCCTCCATGACCTCTTCCCTCTAGCTCTGGGCCTTGGGGCCGCTTAACACAAGAATAAAGCTCCTTGCCCTTAATAAACCCAAAAAGCATCACAAACACTATGATACAGTGCAAATGTTAATGTTTAGATATCGGCCTCCATGATTTCCATTTAGAGAGCCAAAAAACAAAGCTCGGCACACAAAAAATTCCACATGCTCTGATTTGTGAGGTAACGAAGAGCGCCCTATTTGCAAAAGATTTCACCAAAAAGGCTAAGTCATTTTAAGTCCTGGTGTTTAAAAGAATAGGCACTTATTTGAAATATTGGGCTAAACTACACTATTTTCCCAAGGCTTCCACCGACATCACATCTTCCTCTGAGGCTGGATGCCCCAACAAACTTGTTTGCATTCGTCAGAGTCCCCGCCATGCCTCTCGGCTCTCACTGCTGCTCGCGGCCTGAGTATTGCTGAGCAAAGCAGCTCTTCAGACCAAGCGGAAGAGCAGTTGATTCAGGTGAGAAATGAATTGAGAGAACAGATGTTCTTGAAATCAAATATCTGGTTTCATGCAAATATTGTCAGAAATAGACAATGAGAGAACCACAGAGGAAGTGCAATCAACACATAAACCTTGTTTCTAAAACAAATTTCTAAGCCACCCACCAGACTGAAGTGAGCCTCCAGGAGCGTGATTCAGAGGCAGCCTGAGACAAGTAAAATACTCGAATGCCTAAATTACACTCTTTTAGGGATACCGAGAAGTTCTCCCTACTCTCCAATAGCTAGACCATCTAGGGACAAAGCACCAGAAGTTTCACAGTTAGAAATTTATTCCTTTGGATTTATTTTCTCTAGTCTATTTTTAGAAGATGGGGAGAGGGAGCTGCCATTCCTGAGCAATATAAAACATGGAACTAAAACGAAAGTATAAGGTAATAGTTACAGGAGGAGCAGATGCAAGGCACGAACCATATAGATTTCTCCAGAGTTTGAACTGTCATTATGTTTAGTCTGTGTCAGGGTCATTTGACTTATATGGTATTACTCATAATTATCCTGTAAGTAAATATTATTTAATTCCCATATTAAAAGAGAGAAATTGAGCTCAGAGAGAAGTTATATGCCTGAGACTCACACAATGTTTGAGCGATATTTGAACCCAGGCCTGGGGCTTTCCATACCAGGCCTTAGTTGGACATCTCATTTTTGTACCAAGAAGCCAAGAGGATGCTCTATACCACCTCTTCTAGGCACAAGTCAAGTCTATTATAAAACTTGTTAAAGAAACATGAAAAAAAAAGATTGTATGCACAGATTGAGTGCCAACACCTAATTTATTTCTTCAAAGACACAACATCCACGAAAGCCACTTGGTCACATCTGAGCATTCGCAATCTCTGTAGTTGGAATTACTATTTTTTCTATCGACTGGGACTACAAAGCAATGAGAATGAGAAGAGGTGTTATGCATAATATGCAGGTCGACCCTTCCTTGCATTTGCATATAGCATCTCAATGCCCCATGAACACAGAATTCTGGTGTTTTGCTTGGAAGTTTAGCAAGACTCAGAGTATAAGGTAAGCACATTACACCAACATAGAGTAAGCAGGGGACACTGACAACCTTGAGAGGTCACACTTTCTATTTTAACAGGACTTTCCTTGAACATAGAAAGAGGGTAGTAATGCTGTTCTAAGAAACACTAAGAAACCCTATCGTAGCCTTTCTCGCTTGTGCATTAGCCAACCACTCATGCTAAACACCAGTCCATTGTGTTCCCCCAACTGCAGAGACACATATCAAGTTCTTTGAGTGGTCCTGCTGAAGTCCCAGGAAGAAAAAGTTCTTTCGACTTTGGTTATTAAACGAAGCACTCAACACAGAACTCTCCAAAGAAATCGTCCTCACAAGTGCTCCTCAAGTCTCCTGCTCTCAAATGAAAACAAAGTTTATACAAAAATCAGCACATCACGGCAAATCTTTAACAACAAAAATCAGAAACAAGCCAGATATCTTCAACTGGTGAATGGAAAAACAAATTATATTACATCCTTACCATGGAATACTGCTCAGCAGAGAAAAGACATGAACTACTGATATAAACAACACAGATGAATTTTAGATGAATAAGTACAAGTGAAAGAAACCATATTTAAAAAAAAAAGAAGAAGCTGTTTGGAAATCTTCCAAGATGGGCGCCATCTGGGAAAACAGAGACTCAGAAAGATTAAATACTCTTTGGGGACAGCAGGGCTCGACTTTTTCAAGGGGTCCAGTTGCAGATCTTACAGGTGGTAAGGAAAGTCAATATGCAAAATCAGCCAAAGATTCAGGTAAAACAAAGCCATTCGCCCCTTCCACCCTGGGCAATCCCACAGAGGAATCAGGTGGCTGAATCAGGCAACTGTTCACAACAGCTGCACAAGAAAGTTCTCTGCTACTGTCAGCTCAACCTATGCTGATCCACCTGACAAGCCCAGACCTAGAACTTTGCCTTGACTGTACAGCATAATTTATCATGGTCGGTAACAAATACCAAGCAAAACTGCTGAGCAGAGAGGTTTCATTTTCTATCTCAGGGTGACTGAAGCTATTTTTATTCAGGGTAATTTGAATTCAAAGGAAGCCATAGAAAACAGAGAAAGAAAAAGTAAGGCTAACCTAGATCTTGGCTGCAGCCCCAGGTCCAATACACCTGCTGCCCTTAATCTGTTTTATAAAAATCTCCTTTAAAAAAAATCTTTGCTCTTGGCATCATTAGAGTGTGCCAGTCCCTTGACCTGGCCTCAGCCCAGCCCTTTCCGAGCTCTAGTCTGCGAAATGGACCCTGGAGCTAACTGCTTTCTTCTTTGGGTCTGCAGCTTAGTCATTCTGGGATAGTATATAACAAGCATCTTCCATCGCTTGGTGCTGAGCTGGGTGCAGTGGGGATACCAGCCCTTGAGAATTTTATAGACTTATTGCCTGGTGCATGGAATAACTTTCTCCAAAGAGAAAATGGTGAAAGACAGTATAAACCCAAGTGCTGAAGTTTCTTTCACACCAAGGTAATAAGAATATTGAGTTCAAAACCAATGATTTCCAAGCTTTATTGTACTTTGCATCACTCAGGGTGCTAGTTAAAACTTCAGTCTTAAGCCCCACTTGGAGAAGTTCTGTATCTGTAAGCCTGGAGTGGACCTCAAAACTCTGAATTTTTAACAAGCCTCTTACAGTGCCAGTAATTCTGATGCTAACTGTCCCAGACCACACACCGTGGCCCTCCACTAACTAATGTTTCTGCAAACAAGAGGACCACTGCCAAGAATGATCTGGAAAGGCCATGCAAAGAGGCCAAGCATCATGAGGGTAAGTTAGAAGTATTTTTCTTATGAAACAAAATAGAGAACCTGACAAAAAGGAAACAAGCAAACACCCCCTCCTTTCTCATTTCCACCAATTTCAGACATTCAAATCTCCGATTTCATCTCTTGATGAAGATGTCCTGTGATATGGGAAAGGTCAGTCTCTGGGCCTGCAGCTAAGAAAATATTTGCACTAGGAACATGATGACCAAGAGAGAGGCCACATGAAAGCTCCAAAGGGCAAGTCTGTGGTTAGAAGATGCCACTGTTGGTTTGCTGCTGGGTGGAGCAGCCCTTGGGTTTTGGCTCTGAATGAAGGAAGTCCTCAAGAAGCCCGTGTAATTTTGGGAAACACTGTGGACATTCTCTACGACTCTGGGAGAGGCGAAGAAGATTAGAGGGATGCCGAGATGAGTCCCAACCCTCTCCCTCTCCCATGCACCCATCTCTCTCTCTCTCTCTCTCTCTCTCTCTCTCTCTCTCTCTCTCTCTCTCTCTCTCTCTCACTTACTCACTTTTAGGTTTCTCTGGCAAAAGGGAAGAAGGAAGAAAAAGGTGAAAAATTCCCGTGATAGTTGAAACCCAAATAAGAGTTGGCGACCTAGTAGTTTCTGTCCAGGCAAAGGAGATTTGAGCACATGTGGTTTCACTTATGAATATTTTTATACCATTTTGTCTTCAGGCTCAGTGAATTGCCAGTCAAAATGAATAATAATGATATGTGTAAAGTGCTTAACACCATGTTTGTCAACCCTGCATGAATCAGTGGCTCCCGACCTTGGCTACATACGGGCATTAACTGGGAACTCTAAAAACACTGATGCCTGGATCCCGCCTCCAGAGAATATGATTTAATCAGTCTGAGGAGTAGCTGTGCATCACAAAAAAAAAGTGTCATTACTGCATTCAGGTCATACAACCCTGCAAGTTACAGGGGAGAAACTAATATCTTAGTGGTTAAGAGACTTGTCTGGAGTTATTCACCTACCATGTGAGTAACATAAAAATGACTTGAACTTGAGTCTCTCTTATCCCCTCACATATTTATCCACTATGGAGATATGTAGGTAATGATCCACTATTGAGGTATCTAAATATCTCTGCTGCAGTTATTTAGAAAGAGAGAGACCTGAGGTTTAGGAAAAGCAAAAGCAAATGAAGTGCATGCAGGTATAGAGGTTTGGGCCATCAGACCTTGAGAGAAATGAACTAGGGTGGGGAGAGTGAAGACAGGCCCTACATCAGCCTCCCAGCAGCCTCTATGAGGGAAGAGGCACTGCCAGAGCCTTCCTATAAAGCTGTGGATTCTGTCTGCTGAATAGCCCTTGAATTTCTTTGCTTTTCCCCATCTCTACTGCTGCCACTCTACTCTAAGCTACCATTTGCTCTCACCTATCCTACTTTAACTTACATTTAACCAACATTTGGTCACTTGCCACAGAAACCAAACTAAGTGGATTAACCAAAGAGAGTCACTATTTCACAATAAACAGAGTCTGAAAGCAGGCTGAGTAGGATGGGACAGCACCTATGAAGTTATCAACGTCCCAGCTACCCTCTAACTCTTGAGTTCACGTTTCATGCAGAAATAAGAAGGGCATAAAGTGGTGTCTACATCAAGAGAGCCAAAACTTGACCAGAAATCTGTAGCAGATTTCAGCAAATATCTCATTGGTCAGATTCATGCCACATGCCCATCTATATCTGCAAGGGAGTCTGAGTAGACGTATATTATATCAGAAGTATTTTCATTCTGAAAACAAACA
>NW_011888870.1:268581-283450 GCF_000151845.1 Pteropus vampyrus
GCTGCATTGCTTCATTGCAATCAGAGCACCAGAGGGGATGAAACAGAATGAAATAGGATTCCCAGCACTCTATTGCTGTGACATTGACTCTGAGAATAGAGGAGAAAGGGGCCAAAGCGAAGTGAACAAGGGCGGTGGGCAGAAGTTCAAAGGTGAGGGATGGGATATTCAAGTCCAGTTTCTCAAAGACACAAAATATAGTTTCTCAAAGACACAAAAGTTGACCACCACTCATTAGCTAATTCCTGGATAATCATCCTATTCTCATTCATACCAGTTGCCCTAATGTGAGGGTTACAGTAGGTAACTCTGGTTTTGTTCCAGAATGTCTTTCCTTTTTTTTTTTTTTTAACTTACTGGGGTGACATTAGTTAATAAAATCATATAGGTTCCAAATGTACAATTCAATAATATATCATATGTATATTGCATTCGGTGTTCACCACCCAAAGTTAAATTCCTTTTCAAAATAATAGAAATCATTGGAATAACCAGAGCCATTTGAACTGAATCTCAAGTTCAAAAATTCAAGTTCAAATTTAGGAAATTGCTAATCCTCAAGAGGTTTAAATGGTCTAGCCTTAACAACACAGGTAAACATCGTTGAGCTTTTATCTTATGCCAGACACAGTGGTATGTGCTTCACAAACACAACTCTTCTTTATTCCTCTCAACAACCCAATAACAACAACCCAAGCTGAGTTATTAGCACAATTACCATCAACCCACTATGGTGCCCCTGGAGGCAGACCTCCTGCCTTCAGATCCTGGCTCTACTACTTTCCAGCTCTGTGACCTTAGGCAAGTTAGTTAGCATCTTTGTGCCTTGGTTTTCCCATTGATAAAATAAGGAAGAACAAAATGTAAGTGTTGTTGGGAGAATTGCTAAACTAATAAATGACAAAGAGCTTGAAGCACAGCCTGATGCTCACAAAAGCACCCCATTGTTAGTAGCTCACAATGTTATACCTCAGGCACAAGAAAAGCTAAGGAATTTGCCCAAGGACACTTGACTAGGAAACAGCAGAGAACATATTCAAATTAGCCCACACTACAGTCTTTTGCCATGCTTATGGAAAACTGATCCTGCATGCAAGCTATATTCGTTGTTATTCTTGTTTTTGATCTCTAAGTACAAACTTAGAAATGCATTTGATTTCATGGACCTCCAATATTTGTTTACAGGCCTTTTTCTTCTTCTTCTTCGTTAATGATTATCATGGCTGGTGATACTTTTCAAGTAACCTGGAATTGATATTCAAGTTCAAACTGTGGAGAACTGTTTCTTTAAGAAACTAGATCTTGGGCACAGATATCTTCTTACTAACAGATTACTAAAAAGCAGCTTTTCCAATGTTCGCTTTATGGTTGAGTGGATAAATTCAGACAGGCTTTGAGATGTCATTAAAAGAAAGAAAAAAAAAAAAAAAGATGATCAACCCAGAGAAAAACTGAGGTAAAAGAAATGTTCTGTCAAGCGAGTGATTGATGTCGGTGCACAGCGTAAGACAGCAAAACGAAGCAAGGCTACTGCTTCCTCTGGCTCCATGGAAAATGAAGGGAAATTGATGCAGTCAGGGAGGGAAAGCAAATTTGCTGGAGGACAGGGAAGAGCTGGATCAATCCTGGTTTTGCTGAATCTTAAATGAAGCAAATAAATAACTATAACCCCCTGAAGAATTATATTTTCCACCCAGAGAGTTTTTCCTCTATGTCTCTATTTCCTGGCAAGTGAAACAAGAAGCAAGCATTTGAAATGCCTTCTAGGGGATATCTGTTTCATTTTTTTAAAAAAATCCACAGTAGGCATCGGCTTAAAATTGCTCTGTAATACAACAATTCTGGCCTAAAATTTGGGTTGCAAGTTTGTATGGCTTCAGTTCACCTTTCAAAGACGTCTGCATGACTAACCTTGTCACTGTCTCCCCTTTTGAGTTACACTCCTCTCCTGTCTCATTGGGTAGCTCCCACCACTGCAATTCAGAGTGCAAATCAGCACAGCAGGGCTGGACTTCACCATAAATGACACCTGGGTCAGCTTGCAGTCATTCTGAACTTAGCAGGACTTAGAATTCAGGGGTCAACTCTTCCCAAAAGTACTTCCTTATTAACTCCATCTCAACCCCAATTCATATCATACATTGAGATCCATACTTTCTTCCTTATCCCTCCATCCCATACACATTTAGGGTGACAGTAAAGCTAGGGTAAACTGTTCCACAAGCCAGCAGATGTGGTCACACATCTTGTTATGGCACGAATGATTCTGAGACCCACGGAGCCAATTGAGATTATGAGCCTTTATTAGCCGGCCGGCGACTGACTCTCTACCACGCAGGGTTAGAGGAGATCAGCCCCGAACTTCCCGAGGGGAGCAGCTTATAAAGTCTCCTACTACATTTTTGAATGAATAGGTCACAAGAAGCAGAAGTTAGTCGTTAACATTTTGTACACAGATAAAGCTATCCGGGAAACTCTCACCTCAAACAAGGCCTAATAGACAATTTTATCATCATCACCTTGGAATGCTGCACTTCTCCTCCCTGTAACTGAGTAACTGCTCTCCCTGGGGGCCACCACCTGGAGATACTGCCTCCCTCAAACGAGAATTTCCACTTTTACGATCTCTCACTTTTAAAATTAATAAATTGATTCCTTGTCTATTATTAGCAGTAAGTGTGGTTTGTACATCTTCCTCCCTCAATATGCACCCCCTTGGGGTTTGTACTACCCGGAGATGACCTTTCCAGATTCTCTGTCTACCTGGAGACGGCTCAAGTCTATTTGAACCATTACTGTCATGGCTAGTTGTTGCCACAAGGTGTCACTGTTGGAAACCGGACCCATGCAGTCCAGTGCTTGCCTATTACCACTAAGATTCCTTACTATGGTACACATTCCCACACAGGATGCTTTGGTTCTTTAAGGGAGAATAAATCCCTTCCTTGCTGCTAAATCTGGCAAGGTTTCCATGCTTGGACTCTCAGGTTGCAGCTCTTATGGTCAGTTCTGTCAATAACCACTCAAAGAATTGACCAGCCCCAAGTGAGGTCAGGAGTGAACCAAGAAAACTACCCCACAACCAATGGGGGACACTGCAATGTTACCTGAAAAAAGTCATGAATACACAGAAGGCCAAACATTAGAGCTAAATAATGCGGTCTACCACAGTGTGAGAATAAACCAGCACACATCATCATCATCATGTGTCACCATGTAGAAGAGGGATTTCTGCATATCCACAAGGGATTCCTTGTGTTTGCTCAGTCCGGCCCTATGTATTAATATGAATTTGTATGACTTTAAATACTAAAAATAAAACAATTCTAACCTTTTCATTTTTACATTATGCTTATTTCTAAAAATGACTTGAAACCATATATAGGGGGAAATATCTCAGAAATAATAAAAATTAAAATGAGAATAAAGTAACAATGGCAAGTAAGGGAATAATTGCTTTAAAAATCCTAGGCTATGAAATGTCCTGCAAGTGAGTGCTGATAGTCTTGAGCTTCCTGGCAGCCAAGGAAAAGATGGAAACCCAATGGCTTACATATTTCCCATTGTCTAATGGACATAAAAAAACAAATGCCACTTTTTCATGACAAACAAACATTTTCCAACATCTGAAGGCTGAGAATGTGAATGTAGTAATGATAATTTAATCCATTAAAACATTTTAAAGGAAGATAGACCGTGAGGTTTTAAACAAAGTCACCATATAATTTATCATTTAAACTGGCACACTTTAGAGAGTGAATTGGTGTGCTATTAATAATGATGTTAGGACAATTATGTTAATGAGAACTATTTTATGCAAACTGGTATATGTGTTCATCTTAGCTCTAGGACACGTGCTAGTGCGTTAATTTCAGGTTAATGCCATTGGATTCAGCAAAATACGCTATTTCTTTCCCAAGAGGCATTCTCAAAAATTAGGTGCAAACTCCCAAAGCAAATGCTATACTTCACTTCCCATAAGTACCTGTTAAGTACTTACCTCAGAAGATAAATTTTGTTTGCTTTTAGTTGTCTTAAGCATATGGATATTTATCCAGCGTAATGACCAATGCGAATGATTCCAAAATTTATTTAAAAACCTATAAATATCCCTCTCTATTTTAATTTAAAAATCAGAAATAACAGGGCCTTTCTCAACTGCCATTTCCTCTGGACAAAATACAAATAAATTTTTTTCCCTGTTTAAAGTCCGACATTAGGTCAATTGTCTTTGGTTTCTCAATATAAATGGCCTGCTCCTAAAAGTGTTTCTGAAAGTCACACTGCAGCTCACTCTGGAAAAACAGAGATGCCTTAAGACGTATGAATTACATTAAAAATCCAAGATGATTCTTTTGGCCCATGACAACATGCAAACCTCCTTAGACAAATTAAATTGCATCTAATTAAATTATATAAATTAAATACTGCAATAATAATGGACAACATTTACTGAACACTTAGTATGTCCCAGGCACAGTGCCAAATACTTTACTTATATATTCTCATTTAATTTCACTGCAATCCTAGGCGGTATTATTATCTTCATTTTACAGATGAGGACACTGGGCATCAGAAAAGCTAAGTGGCTTGTCTGTTATGTAGATGCTAAATGTTAGGGCTCAAACTCAAGTCCATCTAATTTCAGAGCTTAAACCCTTGACCCATTCATCTTTCATCCTTTCCGATCCAGCGGGAAATGCCTCAGGAAAAATGTTCAAGGGAAAAGGCTCACAGAGGGGAAAATGAAACATCCTACTTGTCTGTTTTCCTCTGTCTTGCTGAGAGAAGGGCTTCTCAAAGGCCAGCCCAAGAGGAGACCCCAGAATCACCTCCACCACACAAGAGCTCTGGAGACCCTGTTCTAAGAAACAGGGGTACTTTCCAAGTTGAGTCTAGACCTGATGCTTAGAAATATTTATTGTTTATGAGCTGGACCAAAGAAATGCTCTGGAAATGTAATGCGGTTAGAGGATTAAATTACAGAATACTGAAAAGTTCAAATTCTTGGGAGAGGTTTGCTGAGATTATTGGATAATGACATTTTACATAAAACAAAGGTAGTCTGAGGATGGAAAAGGTATACGTGATAAATCGAGCGGCTAGCTGCAGAAAACAAACACCGTTAATTTTCTTTTCATTTCTGATCACGGGATTTCAAGATTCTAAAGTCTACTGTCTCAAAAGGTCCCCAACCTATCTTGATCCCATTTATCCCAAAAAGATGATCCCATAGAAAAGAGGGGCTGGAACTGATTTGTTGAGAGCAAGTCTAGTTTGTTCATTGTCATAAGAAGTTAATCTAAATGGTAACAGGACTGTAGATTCTGTTAAACTGTCGATGCAGATGCTATCACAGCTTCTCCAGGTCTAAATTTGAAACTCAGTGATGGGAAGACATGAAGGAACCTCGCTTGTGTATGTTTTCCCATCCTTCTGATGGTTCCATTCAAAACCTGATCTATCCCCAAGGTGCTGCTTGCTGGGAGCTCACGGTCATTTTTGTTCTCAGAATAAGAGTCGATAATGGTGGCAAGGAAGTTGCCAGCCTATTCACTTTCGATCTGGCAGAAGATGGGTTGTAGAAAGAGAGGTGCTGTGCCCACATACATAATTAACTGAAAATTGATAGATCTCTACTCCCAATTTTTTCATCTATTCTCCAGGGGAGGCAAACAAAGGGAAAAGTAATAAGTATGCATTCAGCTGGTCTGCTGGAGAACACATGACAGAAACCCAGCTGAAATTAGAGTAGGAGACGGGGCAAGAGGGTTCAATTGCTCATGTGATCCAAACTGAGAACAGACACAGCGTGGCCTTAAGGGCTCTGATCCTTTCAGAGCCCTCCAGCTCTTGTTTCTGCTTCTCTCCAGAACGCAGTTCCATTTTCATATACCGCACACTAATTCCTTACACAGCTCTGGAACAATGGCTACTAATAGATCTTGACCTCAATATTTTCCAGCTTCAGTAATATGATAGATAATTTGCAAATACTACTGCAGTGATTCCTTCCATCCGTATCTGCAAGACCCTTTGCAATATGATTTTGCTGTTCCTTTCTTTAAGAGGTGGAGTATATTTCCTTGGTCTTAAGTCTAAGGTAGCCCTGTAATTTACTTTGACCAAAATACAGTAGAAGAAATGTTGTTTGATGTTCAATCCTTGGCATCAAGAGCTTCCATTTTTGCCCTCATAAGTGATTCCACTGCCATGAAAGAAACCCAGGATGGCCTTAATGGAGAGGGAGGTCCAGACAATGGCCAAAAACAAGTCCTTAAATGTATAGTGACACCATCGTGCACCCTCCAGCCCCACTGAAGCCATCAGCTGATTTAGCAACATAAGGGAATGCATTTAAGATCAGCACAAGAACCACCAGATAAACCACAGAATTGGGAAAATAATGTCATTGCCATATCCAATGACTAAGGTCGGGGATGGACTGCTATGCAGCAATAGGTAACTGATACAGGAGAAATGCTTACCTTTGGACCAATCACAGCGTACAAAGAGGCAACATTATCTTTCCAGATGTCAGGTCCTATTGGACTACATGTCGGAGTAAAGAACAAGGAAAAGCAATTTCCTCAAAATAAGGATGATGTTATTCCCAAAGCAAAAAGATGAGCCTGGGAGGACAAATAAATGCCTACTACCATGCTGTAGCATGCTCCCCTCTAGCCAGGGCCTCCATGTTAATGGATAGGATCCATCAGCCTAATGTATTAATAGATCCATCACCAGTGGCCACACTGAGGACTAAGAAAACAGCAGGAAGGCAGAATAATAAATCACAGAAATGGGGAACTCCATTAGATTAAGGTACAAGAGTGCTGCTGGATTTGAAAGAAAAATTATTTCAATTTAGACTGAAAATTGAAGCCCCTTCAGAGGCAGCCAAAGAGGAAGAATTCATTCTGTGATATCGCCTGGTGCCCCCGAAATGACCAGAGGCAGAGCAAACATCCATGTGCCTAGAACAAGCCTTTTCCATTTTTTTTCCTCCACGAAAACTAGGCTTTGAGAGTTTACACTTTCAAATACCCTGTAATTATTAATTAACAATTTATTTCCTGGGATTTTCAGCATCAAAGATATGTTCGACTGCAAATTAAATAATCCAATCAGCATGAGATGAAGTGTTAGCACACTGAGTTGCTATAATTTCAGCCAAAAGCAAAGAAAAATTTAGCTTGCGTATTTATCCACAGTTAGATTTCACAGACTATTTCTACCAAACTTCTTTTAAATACCAAAGAGAGTTGAAGGACTCTCATTAATACCTCCTATGATTTATAAGGGCCCAAGCTACTAAAAAGAAATAAGAAAAACAGAAAAAAAAGAGAAATAGTCAATACTTTTCGATTGTCAAAAATTCACAAGTATTCAAAGAATTATATATAGATTACATGTATATGTGTGGAAAGATTGAAAGTTTTAACTCTTCCCTCACTGCTCCAAAACTATGGAAGAGAAGGTTGTAGACTTATTAAAATGGGTATTCTTCTTACCTCCCAAGAAACTTTGAGGTAGTTTTAAATAAAATAGTTCTATATAATAAACAGAAAAATGAAATAAGATCATTAAATACAAACTTTGAAATTGGAAGAGAGGAGGGAAGAAATCAATTAATCAAAAACCAAAGCTAATATAATTACTTCGATCCAACAATAAATTAATCTCTGAGCTTCCTGGCAACCAAGGCACAAAGGTAAAAATAGAAAGTATTGTTCTAGGGAATAAAGCATATCACCACATTAGGGGAACATGATAACTGTATCAAAAAGAGGTCTTTTATATATTTAATATTAGTGCATATTGAAGTTAAGTTCATGGCAGGATTTTTTTCTTTTCTTTCTTACTCAAGAACCTATTAGGCAACCACAAGCCCTATTAGCTTATACTTTAGCATTTTTCTTCAGCCTTTTTCCTATGCACGAGGTGTTCTTTAAGCTTAATTTTAATCTGAGTTCTTTTGCAATTTTATGTTCCGTTTTTTGTTTTATATTATAATCATTACTCTATTTTATTACTTGATAATATCAAAAATAATGATTGCTAAATATTCCATATTTTACTCAAATATTGTCTAATTGTTGGACATTTTACCAATTTCTGTTTTAAATTTTTAAAAATCCAGAGCATCTTTATACAGAGTAACTTTGTTCCCAAAAGTGGTATAGCTATAAATGAGCATTTTTGTTTATTTTATTTCTGATCTCAAAGGAACACATGTCTATTACGGACAACTTGGTTTAAAGAAATGTAGAGAAGAGGAAAGAATAGATGCGCTGGCTATTGACTGCCTGTCACATATCTTTTAGGTACAGTTCTGTATAACAGGATCATGGTGTATCAAAAATGTCATATCCTGCATATTCACTCATTATGCTAAAACTGTTTTCCCATCATTATAAAGTCTTCTAAAATCACGGCATCACAACCTTCTGCCATATAGCTAATCACAATTTATTCCTAAAAGTCTTCTTCAAGCCAGACCTCAGAAGGATCAAAACCAAAGCTTTCACTGTGTCTTTACGACAGAGATTGCAAATGTTGTGTTTGTCTTGCATAATGTTTTTGTTTTGTGTTGTGTTTTAATTTTTCAATTGCTAAAATCTAAAATGTGGCAAATTCCATTTAAAATCACAACTTCCTGTTTCCCTTCTACGATCAGAAGGTCTGAGAATCAGAGACCGTCTCTCCGCACACCTGCAGGGGAAGAACAGAGAGACCGAAGAACTGTGGACGGCTGCTCTCACATTTCTTTCAGATCACCCAGAACATTAGCGTGAAAATCACTGTACAACACACCGCCCATTTTCCTTAGCATCCCTACATGAAACCCAATTTCGACAAATTATCCAAATTTGAAATTCACTTTCCAAATACACACTATACCTGCATCAAGAAAAAAAAAACAGGTCACACGCTATCAAAGAATTAAGAATATATAGCATTAATTTTTTCCAGTGTAGAAAAAAGTACTTATTTCATTTTAATGTTTCTAAAATAAGTATGCATCCTCAATTGCATTAAAATTGAAGATATGCTTTAAAATTGAAAACACCTGAGAACTGAAGAAATACTGAAGGTTATTTCTCTTGAAATGCCAACATAAAGTTGCCTACTTTCTTTTCTTAAGAGAAATTATCCTTTGTTCTGAACATCTAATCTTTTCTAATCTTTTTAAAGTGTCCTTCCATTTAAGAAATTCTGGTAGCAGTACACAGTTGCTTTGTTTAAAAAAAAAATCTTACTAACAAAATTAAAAATTGTCAACCCAACCCCAAATATTTTGTAACTGGCCTCTGAAATCAAAACATCTGAAAACCACTGAACTGGACGATCTTCACTGTGTCTTGCAGACCTAACATTATATTATGTTCTTTATCTATCTGTAATGGGATGATTCATTTGATGAGTTCTCTAAAACTTTCACTTCAATTCATCTGCCTCACCGAAGTGTTTTTATAACCAAAGTTGTTCATCTCAGAAGGTTCACCATGATTTATACTTTACTTACTAAGTACAATGACTCAATGAAACCCATCCAAAACCTCTGAACCCCAGGACCACAGACAATGTGACACTCACTCACCATCTTGGCTGCATGGGAAGGTCCTGGTGGTCTTTACAATTCAGCTCTTCCCAGCTCAGCCTGAGGTCTTCAAATGTCGTAAACATATTGGTTCAAATCTCGATGAAGCCATTTACAAAACCTGTCATCTGAGACAAATCTGTTAGCCTCATCTATAAACCTGAGAGTAACATTAGGCCCTACTTTATAAGGACAAGAGAAAGATTAAATAAGCAAGTGCGAATAAAATACTTAGAAGAGTGCTAGGCACATAATAAACTCTCAAATGTTCTACAGAAACGAATTAACTTCTGAAACTTTTCATGGCGAATCTCAAACACCCATGACTAATGAAGCCATTGATTGTACACTTCAAAGGAACCACAATTGCTCATTGTCTGCCATTACCTCCTAGGTACGCTGACTGATATTATTGGTCACAGCTCTACATCTACTCAACAAGCACAAAAACTGGATCAAGGGTCATCCGGCGAATGTTCAACTTAAATGAACCCTTTGAAAGCAGGAGAGAGCTGATAGTTCTTAGCAGGTCATTATTTCTTCATCCCTAAATAGCATGCATTCATTTCTTCTTTCCATTCAATCATTCACCCAATCCACAAACATGGCACGTGAGTGCTTACCAAGCTCTAGGCACTGAGCTAGGTGTTGAGGATATAAAGAATAAGACATAGTCATTGCCTTAAAAAAAAAAAAAAGAGGCATTGTCAGTGCCAACTTGTATGGGAGGTCTTCAGTGCCATATGTTCATTCAAGCCCTGGCAGACACATACCTGGAAGGAAAGGACAATTTCAGTAGAAACTTTCACATTCCCAGCTTTAAGAAAAGGCGGACATGATTTCCTCTGCCGATTTCACGGAAAGCCATACACTGCTGGTAGGAAGCCCTTCTTTCACAGGGGAGCATTAGTAATGGGGTAGCTCAGGGCTGCCTCTGCTCAACAATACTCATTACAGCTGCGACTCTGTCGACGTGCAAACTTTTAGAGTTTTATTTATCCTTCTGGTCACATTGAGAGGCTAAGATCGCTCCTATACTGCTTCTTCCATCAGGCATTTTTTTTTTTTTTTTTTTTTTTTGCAAATAGATACAAGGCAAGTGTGTAAATGGTTATGTAATGGCAGGTTGGTGCATCTTGCAAAACTTGGAAAGGGAACAAAGACACAAGGTTGCAGAGTGGCCATTTAAGAAGGAAAAATTACAGCAACAAGAGGACTATTGGCCAAGACCACAAGTACATGACAGCCTGGATGGAATGGTCATTAAAGGAGAATCTTTTCTCGGTTCTTGAGCCAAATCCAGGCAGCAGGAGTTGATCCCTGCGCCCCACATTCCCCCAGCTCGGTGTGCATTTCCAGTTGTCTCTAACGGAACTGCCATGATTTTAGCCAAAAATAATATGGGAGTGTCCACAGCCGCCATTTCAGCTTTTGTAATAACTCTATGATTCTTACAAATCTCGTTTCAGAGATACGAGGTTTTGCCTTTACTGTTGCTTCAGCTATAGACACAGCCACTGAGCAGAACATAAAACAAATAATTGTCCCAAGAACTTCTTAGATTCCTCTTAGTTTCTGAACATATAGAGGATGCCACCTGTCAGGGTCTTTCAGAGACAGGAGAGAGCTAAGCAATATCTCTTTGGTTTTTTGCTTTGTTTGCAACTCCCAGAATATTGAATACGAACAAATGCTGTACCGTAGTTATAAAATTATAACATATTTTAAATGCTTACATTTCACAAATTGTCATCAGATAAAGGGACACAATTTTAATATTATGTATGATAAATATGTTCTTTCAGTCTTATCAGAGTAGTTCAAGGATGGCATGTAGAAATGTGGTGATGACATCGGAGTTTAAACTTGAGGCCCTTAATGGATGTGAGGCCCTCCTGGCCCCATCTGGAGATTCTGTCAGCCATGTCTGGAAGGGGTATTCTAGGGTCTATACCATTAACTGTTAAGACATGTGTCCATCTCCTCAGTCAGATGTCTTGACTTCTTTTTGATCTTGAAGAGAGGCCCAGAAGAGGTACTCAAAGAAGCTATGGGGGAGGGTGTCTCTCCATCTCCTGGGGGCAAACCACACTCCAGGGATTAATGGGCAAAAACAAGAGTTGCTGTTATAACATGGAGTTGCTTTCAGATGACATCAGATCTCTCTGAATTGACTCATTGTTCCTCCCAGTTATAGAGATCATTATATTTCTCAGATTTCCAAGAGGAATTGTGATAAGGCAAACTGCAAGACTGTTTTCTACCAAAAAAAAAAAAAAAAAAAAAGCATTTATTTTAGGGGCCTGACTCCTCCCATGCAGAGGGTGGTGAGCAGAGAGGACATTAATGAGGCCAGAGTGAGAGCTTTGGAAGGGGACACCAAACGGTGAGAAGGAAGGGAATACAGCCAGGAAGTTACGAGGTATTGGTACAGGGTACTGTGTGATGCTCCTCGGAGCACGCCAAGCATGCCGTGAGGCCGACACCTTCACTGGAGATGTGGGAATTCATGTGTGGCTAAACTTTTCACTGGAAACGGTGCACCAGGAGGAGTCTGTGGACTTGGGCGTAGATGCTCCACAGCAGAGGAAAGGTTGCACAAGCAAGGTGTGGGGCTCTCAGATGTCTGGAGGAAAGATTGTGGCTATCTTGAGGTTCAGAGCAAGTTTATCCAGATCTCTGAGGGGCAAAGGGCATTGGGCAACATCTAAATTAACTGAATCACACATTTCCTAGACAAAAACTCCCACCTTCTCTTTTCCTTTCCGAGCATTTTTTCACTGTCTCTCCATCTCCTCCCCTTCCTTTTCTTAGCTCCCTCTCCCTACCATCTACCCTTAAATCTAGCAAATCTGGGACTGGTAGGGAGCAGGTGGGTTGGTCAGCTCAGTAAGGGAATCTTGTCAATCTCCATTTCCCTGGAGACCAGCACAACCCTGGCCCTGAGATGTGACCACTGGAGGATCAACAAGGCAAACATAGCAGAGGGGAGTGAAGGGAGGACCACAAGTTACCTTTACCCCCAAGGACCCTTTCCTGTCCCCACTCATTGGCTTAAGGAAGCAGGGCCTCCAAAAATGGATATCCTTAATCCAACACCTATACTCATCTTTCCTCACTGTGGGGGGCATCTTGTCCCAAAGAGAACAATGTTTCCAGTCATGCCACTTGCAATAATGGCAAAGGAATCTCACACTGGCCTCTGTTCCAGCTGGGCTGCTGGGATTGAAGGCTGTGGAACCAAATCTTACAGGTAAAATAATAACAGTCATTACTCTTGCATGTATTTATTCGTTTAGCAAATGTCGCTTGGGCTTCTGCTATACGCCAAGTGCTAGGCAGGCTCACGGTAAAAGTGTTGAATTAGTAAACAGCTAAATGCTATACCATCCTCCCCTATCGAGTGAAGGAATATGAAATTGTTTTGTAAATCTTATTCCATTTACTCTCCTTTGATTTCAGTTGACCTTTGTAACAAATCTGTAAAAGGGGTATTATTACAAACAAGAGAGTAAACCAAGCTTAGAGGATTTAAATTTTTTTCTATCCTGCAACTTATAGTTTAACTAGGGTTTGGACCACTTCTTTCTTCTTTAAAGGCAGGGCCTAGAACAAGTTGGCACATAATAAAATCTTTTCATTAATATCAGTCAAGACAGTTGAATAGAACTAACTTCACCATGTGCCTTTGTCATATCAAATGTCTGCTCCAAGACAAACCATCTCATCAAATAACTCAAGAACCAACTCTTGCTCTGAAAGCCAGAAAGAATATATTTTTTTCCAAAGAAATGCTAGAACATTCAGCAATAGGGAAAAGCCTGGAATACCCAGATCTCTTGCATAAACAGTTGTTTATTACCAACTCTAAGATGCTGAAATGACCAATTTCATGCACCAAGGAATTCAAAAGAGGAATTTCACATCTGGGAAACTTAGACTTTCAACAGTGGTGCTAAAGGTCATTATACTTAAGAAAAATATTAAAGCCGCAGCTTAAAAAGTTTGTTTTTTTTTTTTAAGATATACGAAGAGAATGGTCATACAAATGTTCCATATTCCTGATGAGGAAGGTCTTGGCTTATTGTTCCCATGAACTTCTTTCTGTTCTGGGTCAAAGCCTTTGCCCATACCACTTAATGTCCCAGCAAAATTTTAGTGCCATGTTTCTTACATAAGCTGTCCCTCTCACCCATACAGCAAAGGATTTTCTGCTAAGGCCACTATTTATCCAAAGATCCATACTCTTTCCCAGTATCTCACTAAATCTGGGAAAGGCAGTATTGGGCCTTTCCTGGTCTTTGATCATAATAGGGAGACTTTAGTCTCCTTTGGTAACTGGCAAATCCCTCTAGATGGCCAAGTCTCTTTATCCATATATGAGCCAAGCAAAAAGCTAACTTTCTCCAAGGAATCTCTTTGGTCCAGGTATCTTATCCCCAAGTTAAACCCTTGGGCTCTTTTACCATGGCATGCTTTGGAAATGAAGAGTGAGAAATTAAATGATACAGCATTGTTCAAATGAGCTGTTGCTACATAATAAACCACATCAAAATCTAGAGGCATACAATAATAATTGTAAGATGCTCACAAATTCTATGAGTCAGGAGTCTGAAAAGAGCTCAGAGGGTAAAGTTCTTCTCAGGTCCATGATGGCTAGGCCAGTTTGGATGACTCCAATGGCCAGAGGAGTCTGGAACAGGTAGGGTGAGAACAGGTGAACCAGGAGGATCCCCCTCCATGACGACTTCTCAATCCCATGTCTGAAGCCTGGGCTGGGATTGTGGAAAGACCAGATCAGCTGGGAATATCGATCAGAACACCCACATGTGGCCTTGCCAGCATGGCCAGACATCTCAGGGTAGTTGGCAGTTTCACATGAAAGCTGAGGGTTCCAAGAGGAAATGTTCCCAGCAGTACAAGGAGGAAATTGCATGGCTGCTTATGATCTGAAGCCATTACTTCTGTTATGCTCTATTTGGTAAAGTTGTCACAAGCCCAACCAGATTTAGAGGACGGGACAAAGATATCACCTCTCGATAAGAGGAGAAAGAATTAGTAGTCATATTTAAAATCACTGCTGTTTTTGCTCCAGTCACAAATCATATGCATTCATCCCATAGACAAAATATACTCAGCCCCCTACCAAGACCCCTAAGAGTTTTATTCCAATACAGCATCAGGCCCAGGCTCGAGGTTCTGAACATCATCTTCTAAATCAGGGTTACATGCAAATGAGGCTCTTCAAATTTAGTGTTTTGGCTA
>NW_011888870.1:283500-287314 GCF_000151845.1 Pteropus vampyrus
CATTCAGCAATAGGGAAAAGCCTGGAATACCCAGATCTCTTGCATAAACAGTTGTTTATTACCAACTCTAAGATGCTGAAATGACCAATTTCATGCACCAAGGAATTCAAAAGAGGAATTTCACATCTGGGAAACTTAGACTTTCAACAATGGTGCTAAAGGTCATTATACTTAAGAAAAATATTAAAGCCGCAGCTTAAAAAGTTTGTTTTTTTTTTTAAGATATACGAAGAGAATGGTCATACAAATGTTCCATATTCCTGATGAGGAAGGTCTTGGCTTATTGTTCCCATGAACTTCTTTCTGTTCTGAGTCAAAGCCTTTGCCCATACCACTTAATGTCCCAGCAAAATTTTAGTGCCATGTTTCTTACATAAGCTGTCCCTCTCACCCATACAGCAAAGGATTTTCTGCTAAGGCCACTATTTATCCAAAGATCCATACTCTTTCCCAGTATCTCACTAAATCTGGGAAAGGCAGTATTGGGCCTTTCCTGGTCTTTGATCATAATAGGGAGACTTTAGTCTCCTTTGGTAACTGGCAAATCCCTCTAGATGGCCAAGTCTCTTTATCCATATATGAGCCAAGCAAAAAGCTAACTTTCTCCAAGGAATCTCTTTGGTCCAGGTATCTTATCCCCAAGTTAAACCCTTGGGCTCTTTTACCATGGCATGCTTTGGAAATGAAGAGTGAGAAATTAAATGATACAGCATTGTTCAAATGAGCTGTTGCTACATAATAAACCACATCAAAATCTAGAGGCATACAATAATAATTGTAAGATGCTCACAAATTCTATGAGTCAGGAGTCTGAAAAGAGCTCAGAGGGTAAAGTTCTTCTCAGGTCCATGATGGCTAGGCCAGTTTGGATGACTCCAATGGCCAGAGGAGTCTGGAACAGGTAGGGTGAGAACAGGTGAACCAGGAGGATCCCCCTCCATGACGACTTCTCAATCCCATGTCTGAAGCCTGGGCTGGGATTGTGGAAAGACCAGATCAGCTGGGAATATCGATCAGAACACCCACATGTGGCCTTGCCAGCATGGCCAGACATCTCAGGGTAGTTGGCAGTTTCACATGAAAGCTGAGGGTTCCAAGAGGAAATGTTCCCAGCAGTACAAGGAGGAAATTGCATGGCTGCTTATGATCTGAAGCCATTACTTCTGTTATGCTCTATTTGGTAAAGTTGTCACAAGCCCAACCAGATTTAGAGGACGGGACAAAGATATCACCTCTCGATAAGAGGAGAAAGAATTAGTAGTCATATTTAAAATCACTGCTGTTTTTGCTCCAGTCACAAATCATATGCATTCATCCCATAGACAAAATATACTCAGCCCCCTACCAAGACCCCTAAGAGTTTTATTCCAATACAGCATCAGGCCCAGGCTCGAGGTTCTGAACATCATCTTCTAAATCAGGGTTACATGCAAATGAGGCTCTTCAAATTTAGTGTTTTGGCTACAGATTCTCTTGATCTATAAACCTACTAACAAAAGAGACTAGTTATCTGCAACCCCCGCAAACACACACACACACACACACACACACACACACACACACACACACACACACACACGAGTCATGGAACAAACATGAGAAAATGAATACAGAAACTCCTATTCAAGGATGAATAAAACTAGAATCATGCAGCAGTCAATGGTCCATGACAATTCTACATTCCAGCTGGGCACATGCTGCTAGTTCCTTTTCTAGGGCTCAGTTCTGCTCTTTGGGAGTGATTTTCCAAAGTTCTTGGCCCTGCCCTCTGAGTCATCCATATCCATTAAAGCTACCTTTGTCTGTAGCTGAATAGTTTCTCACCTGTCTCCTGTCGGGGGAGCTCGTGGGGGTCCAAAGCCTTCGCTTCATTTTGTACTTCCTCTTTCCTTTTCAGTCCAATCTGGTATAATTCCTTTAAAAACTTCGTGCGTCTCTTCTGATCAATTTAACATCTACTCCATTAGACAGAAGCTACATCTACACATCTCTTCGAGATAAACCTTTTTCTTTCCAGGGCTCCCTGTGAATCCACTGTGGTACAAAAAATAATAATAATATTCTTAGGGTCTATGAGACATATTCTTGAGATTCTTAGATTTTTGTCAATTTGAAAGTATCTGCGAAGCATCATCTTAAACCATTCTGAAGTTTTACCAAAAAAGGCAGGGTTATACAGTCACACTCTTGGCTTCATCTTTACCCTGAGACCACATTTTCTTGACAGTGCCCTGGACGTAATTTTTCTCCTGGGACTCTCTCTTAGATTGAGAACATTTTTCCGGGTGGAACGACTGTCCAGGGGCCTTTATGTTTGCTCCAAATTCCATTCAAAAACTGAACAGTATATTCTTTAATTCATCTTTCTCCACCCATATTTGGTCAGAGGCATAAAGAAGAAGCCAAATAGCCCTCTCAACCCTCTGCTTGGAATTCTCCTTAGTCATGAACTTGAGTCTGTTGAGTACATTCTTGATTTCCACATCACCGCAGATCACGGTGTTGACCAGCTTTCCACCGCCACAAAACGAGGGGCCCCTTTGCTTCAGCTTCTAATAACACTGTCTTCATTTCCCTCCCAGTCCTCACAATAGCCTCCTCAAGACCTGCCAGGCTTCTGCTAACAGTCTCCTCAGGCCCTTCTAGAGTCCACCTACCATTCAGCCCCCAAACCAGTGCTACTTGTTTTAAGTTTTAGTTATGGAGGCACCCCACTCCTAGGTACCACAGGATGTTCTAAGTACGTATCGTTGTGTATCAAATCACCCAAAACTTAGTGGTGTTAAACAACACTGAATTTTTTTTTTTTTTTTTACGCTCAGGAATACCACGGGTCAGGAATTGGGACATGGCACAGCAGGGTTGGGCCTTCTCTGGTCCACAATGTCTGAGTTCTTAGCTGGGATGACTCATATGACTATGGGAGATGCAACAGCTAGAGGTTAGAACACCTGGGTTTGGAGGATTCAATTCCAAGCATCCTTCTTCACTCGCATGAATAGAATTTGGAAGGTGGTCTTTATTGGGACTGCCTATTAGGAAAGTTATTTGTGGCTTCTCTAGCATGACAGTCTCAGGGTTGGACTTTTCTGTGGCAGCCCATGACTCCAAGAACAAGTGTTCCCAGAAGCCTAAAGCTTTTTATGGCATAGTCTTAGAAGTCACGTAGCTGCACTTCCAATGTACTCTGTTCTCAAAGCAGGCATGTGCATGGCCAGATGAGAGAAGAAGGGACACAGATGCCATCTCTCAGTCAGAGAAGTGTCAAAGATCTGTGCCCATGTTTTAAAATTTCCAACAGCACTTATTGCCAAATGTATAGTCAGCAATAAAGATGAGGAACTTGGAACAAAGTGGCTACTTGAATAGTTTATGATAACTGAAAAGTTCATTATCATCCATCTGAAGAGATGTGGGACCAAATCCAATGAATCTAAAAGGCTGAAATAAATCTTCATCCCACAGGTGCAGAAGTCAGAAAGAAAAGAGGAAAAATCACAAAGGGAAGATGGATTTCCTCCCGAAATTAAGAGGACCTCTGTGCCACCAACAGAGAGAGGGCGGTGAGGGTTATGGAGGAAAGGAGGTCAGGAGGGAGGAAAGTTATACAAATATTCATATGCCATGGCTCATCATCTTCAAAGGGAAAAAAAATCACAAAGAAAGTGTTTTAAGTTTTTGTTCATTTTTTGTTTTACATTGTGGTTCTATGTAAGGCAAACGTCATCCTGTAACGCTAGAGGAACAGTAAGAAAATATTTGCCAAGATTTAAGTGATTCATTGAGACCTTGAAAGAACCCTTCTTATCAGGAA
>NW_011888870.1:289624-297140 GCF_000151845.1 Pteropus vampyrus
TATTGGTAAAATTGTGATACAGCCATGCAATAAAGGCTGTGAATCAAACATAATCTGTATCTATAGATGTGTCTGTTTATACGGTACGAAATTCATAATATGTCAGGTGGAACAGTGGGTTGTGAAAAAGAAGTGGTCCTATTTTAGTACCAGGAGGCATGTCTTTGCACAGAATAAAAATCCAGTATGATATATACTAAGATATTAATGGCAGATATTCCTAATAGGAAAATTTCAGAGCTTTTTTCCTCCCTTCCGGCTTATCCATGTTTACTCATTTTTCTGCAATGAACATGTTTTTCGTGTTGTTTACAGATGGAGAAAAATAACCTGACCAATAGCTCTCTTTCTTCATCTCTTTTTTAAAAGTGTTTAAAGCCCCAGAAAAAAATAGCAGAAGGAAAAACACAGGCAGTAGTAAAAGGAGACCACCGTGCGTAAACGCTAAAAGCCCAGGCCCTCAGAAGGGGGTCTGCAGTCTGGTCAGAAGCACGAAGCTCTCCAAACACCGTCTTCTGAGGCTTCTCTGATTTTTGACTGCTTGTCCTTTAAGCAACCAGACTGCTTCTGTGAGAAGCTCTATGTGCTATCTTGCTCTGGTTTTATTGGAATAACCCTTGAATGTTGCCAGAATCTTAATGTGCTCAAGAGTAGATCTATAGATGTATCAAGCAATAGCCCCACTCCCCTGCTTCCTTATCTTCAGCAAAAATAGCTGTACTATTGTGATTCCAAAGCCAGCTCTCTGCTATCTGGCTTCTCCTGTACATAATGATTATTGTCAGTATGTTGCTATCTGACCCAAAATATGAAATTCATTTCTACTCTGGTCAAAAGTCTGTAAATTACCTCTCTGATATGATTTGTTCTTGGCTGATACAAAGATCTGGCCCTCCCAAGATATTTGTATGTATGGTTCCTGACACTGAAGTAAAAGATATACTAAATTTGGGTCCTAATATATGGCTTTGAATTCTGACTGTTATTTACTGGCTGTTGGTCCTTGGATAAATCAGTAAACAACTTGACTTCCTCTTCTGTAAAATGGGGATTATGACACTGTGTACTTCACTAGTAAATGGAGTACTATGGAGTACTATGAACTCAGTGCCCCAAAGACCAAGAAAACCCTAAATGTAAACTTAGGGACATTAGAATGCTTTATAAGACATCGTCATCTTCACTTCTGAAAGACCCATCTGAACATGGCATCGATCCTACTAAATCATAGCTACATTTTATAATAAACAGTATAAATAAGCAATCACCATGAAAATATTTTGAAGGAGATTTTTATAATTTTGCCTTTGAAATCTGGTTGTAAGTCATTTGCCATAAAATATGGCTTCTCAACGATTATCCTGTATATTTAGGAATTCTTGTGAAGAAAAAAATTAGCCTACAAATAGTTCCCAAATATAATAAAATGTTTATGAATACCAAATTTACTAATGAATAGAGTTGGGATGTTATGTTTAGTAGACAATGTTGATTTTGTAGTTGTCTATTCTTATTTTGAAGCCAGCACAATTTCTTTCCAGTCTTAAACATTTCCATCAGCACCAGAAACGCTTTTAGGCCCCAGGCAGTGTGTCAGAATGCCCCAGAGATAAATGACTGCGTGCCCCAAGAGAGCCCAAACACATGGTAGAATAGTGGTCCACCAGGGATGCTGATTAAAATGCAAAGTCTCAGACTTCACCCTACATCAGTGAACTAGAATCTCTGGAATCTACATTTTTAATAACCACTCCAGGAAGTTATCTGCATACCACAATTTGAGAACCAGTGATCTGGGCCCAGGTGCAGGAAAGGTAAGAATGGCCGAAAGAAGTAGAAGGGACCATCGGTTGCCATCTTCACCCCACATAGCAAGCCCTCAGCAGGCACTTGACAGGACAGAGCAACCTGTAAGTTCGGCAGCATATGCGTCTTGATGGAAACTGAATTCCATTTTTATAGAAATAGCATAAGTTATCTGTATGCTGCATTCAGCCCCCAGATGTTGAGTCAAGTTCCTTTTTCCAACCGGGAATGAATAATTTATCATCCCATTGTGTTAAATCCAAAATAATAAGCCTGTCTGTTGAAGCTGTGCCGAGTCCACGCTTTGAGGACATACTCATAAAACCTTAAGCACTTTTCTAACTAGTTGGAAAAAATTTATGAAGTGGCTTTGAAAAAAACCACTGAGCTGGAGCTCTACAAAAATGTTATCTGGAGTGTGCCTGCCACAGAAACATCCAGTGCTTGTTAAAATACAGATTACTGGTCCCACTTCAGATCTTTGAAACCAAACTGTTAGCAGGCAGAGCCCAGAAAACTGCATTTTTAGTAAGGGCCACAGGTGACTCTGCTACTTCCAGATTGGCTGGCAGCTTCACCGTCGGGGCCCAGATTCAGCTGACTCCTGGAGGCTGATCTTCACCCCAAGTTAGCTCTGTCTTCTGGGTAGAGCCGGGGCCTCCACCCAGGGGTCAAACCTATTCTCGGGGTTGCAAGCATAACTCCTCCCTTCTCAGAAAACTCTCAAGGTATAAAAACTGCCAGCTAATCTCCTAGAAACCAGAAAAATGCCTCAGTGTCCTCTGGAGAATCCCTCTCTGTTCCCAGGAGCCATTTCCCAGGTCTTTTGAGAGGTACAGAGACCACCTCATGCACTATTTGGTGTGTTCAGACGCTGCCTGGGAGGTGAGGCATCCCAGAGCGGGGGAGAGGAAGCACTGTCTTCTGCCCTCTCCTTTATGATCCATTTGTTTGGCTTGGACAGTCCAGATTTTTGTCCCCAATTTTGTCAACTTCACCTTGTTTGTCTTGGTCACCTCGCCACAAGTGAAGCATTTTTCACCTCATCAGTCAAGACAGTGACTGCTGACATGTAACTGGACACGAATCTACCCGGAGGACTTATACCCTCTCGAGGGGGAGATGCTTAATGGACTCAGCAAAGTGATTTATTTTAAAAGAGTAGTTGCCACACTTACAGGTTTGGTACCATGGGAGCAAGAAGCAATTGGTTCTTGCAAAAAGAAGATTTTACTGCACATTCTAGAAGACTTTCTTTAGGCCACTTAGCATTACCTTTACTCTTAAAGGTTACACTTTTTGGCACAGGGACGCAGATGGGAGTGAGGAGGGTCTAGAGAAAGGAGAGAGAAAATGCACTTCTTTCAAAAACTTTCTCCTAAAGAGGAGGAAATCAAAGAATTGCTTAAAATGGAGCTGCTTCTCCATTCGCAAATGCAGAGAAGTGACTGCTCCACCCTGCAGCCAGGAAAGCTGCAAGCCAACACTGGATTAATGTGCCTTTTGATAGAGACATGGATACAGAGAAATATTTTTCTATTGTTAAAAAAAAAAAAAAATAGCATAAGCATGGTGGTAAAGAGCAGGGGTCCCCGGTCTCAGAGTTGAGGGGTGGTGGGAGGCCTGGAGCAAGCAGGAGAATGCAGGTCCTGCCTGGAAAGGTGGGGGGAAGGAGGTGGTTCCCTCTAGAAGGGAACATGAACTGGGCTTTGCCAGACCTTCCCAATTTATAGAAGATACTAAATATCCAGATGCTAAATATTCAAGTGACTTCCCTCAATTCTTGATTTTTGGCTTTATTTTATTTTTTAAACGCTGTAAATAAAATAACTATGTTGACTGCAGCCTCTGCCTAAAGATTAAGGGCTGAAATAAGAGACCCTATGTTCTCTGCAGACCTTGGGGACAGAAGGAACAAAAGGGCTGCCACCATCCAGCTCCTTCAAGATCCACTCTGTCCTGTCTGGGATACCAAGGCCCGTATTGGGTTTGAACTATCTGATGACACAGGGATTCGTGCTCAAAAGAAACATCCAGCCTCCTGCAGAGCCCAGAAGTGGGACTTCCTGAGCCCCTTTCACCTCCAGCCAGGTGAGCTCTAATTACCCAGAAGAGTGCCCAAACTGTCTGTCTTCCTTTTTCCTTGTCTTAATGAAACCCTAATCGCTCTTTAAGACCCAGCTCAAATGTCACCTCCTCTGGGACACCTTGTCCAAAGCTTTCCATTATATTTAATCCCTCTTGCCCTCCCTCCTTCATCGTCCAGATAGATCCGCCAACTAGAGAGCAAGGTGACAGATCCTACAGCGTACTGGGAACCCCTCGAGGGCTGGGTTGGATGTCGGTTGGCAAGGGGATCACCGTGACTGAGGAATTACCAGGGGCCTGGTATTTCGCAACCGTAATCTTACGTTTATCTCATGTGCTCTGAGCTAAGTAGGCATTTTACAGAGACAAAGGCGAGGCTCAGGGCGCCAAAGTGACATGTCCAAGGCCATGCGGCTGGAATGAGACAACTGAACTTGAATGCAGGCCTGGTTCACCCAGAGCCTGTGTTTTCCACACCCCATGGCCCAGCCCAGTGCCATGAGTATTTAATTCCAGAATAAACAACAAAAAAGTCTTATTCTATAAGACTAGTTTAGAAAATGAAATGTAAAGTTCTGCCCAGGTTGAAGTATGTATGAGCCCTAGGACAGAACTTAAGATTCAAAAAAACATGCTGACATGAAACAAACAACATGATATTCTGTTTAAGAGAAAACAGAAGGTATCGAAGAATGAGCACAGTGTGCAGCCCTCCGCATAAGGATCTGTAGGTTTAAGCTTAGGTTCCCCCAAAACCAGACGCTAAGATGAGGATTTAAGAGAAAATAGTTTATCTAGAAGGAAATTTCGGGAAGCCCCATAAAAGGAGCAAGGAAGGGAGTTAGGAAGGGAATAAAACCGATAGATTGTGTGTTCCTGAGCAGGTTTCCACGCTGGCAACTGAGACCGATCCCTCTGGGGACCTCTGGGGGACTGTGGGAGACTACAGGAGAGGGGGGTAGAGGGACAAGAAGGAGGAAAAGCGGGAAGGGGAGGAGATGGGAGGAAGAGGAGGAGGAGAGCGAAGGGGGCCTTGCCGGCCACCTAGACACATCCACCCAGGAACCATTCCAAAGCAAACATTAATTTTAGGAAATTCGTGACTTGAGCTGGCTGAGGCTGTACTTACTTCTGAAAGAGAAACCCCCCAGAGCTGACACAAAGACTTGTATAGCTCGTTTAAGGGAAGCTCGTGTCTATTTTTAATACCTTGCGTGGTTAGCTGCACGACCTTCCAAACCATCATCGGTTCTGAGGTTTCTGGCCCCGAGACACCAGTGGCTGTCCATGGGGAAAGGTTCAAGTTCTCTCAGCAAGTCGGTGCCAAAATCAAGGTCAAAAGCCACGAGAAACCAGCACCACTCACAGTGGTTAAGCTTCATCCAAGTAGCTGAGATGCTAATATCCTTCCCGGCCTCCTTTCTTAACTATTCAGAGGAAACTATTTAAGAAGCAACGGCATCAAGCTAGTGTAATGCTGAAGATAACGCGGCCTAAATTGTGTTGGTGCTTGTTTGTTTTCAAAGAACGTCTGTAATAATATGATCTGATAAGCTGTTTCTCATCTTTTTACCTGCACGGGCTTATCTCTTCTCTCTAATGTGGCTAAACAGCAGAACTCTTAGCAAACTGAGCATTTCCGTTGTTCCTTCGCAATCTCCTAGTTCACACAGGAGAATGTGAACTCCCCGTGTCTGCCTGGTTACCAAGGTCCACCCTCTGGGAGATCCCAGGCCACATGGTTAAGGTGTCATGGGCAGGATCAATGCTAGAGAGTAAAAACTAGCAAGAGGATAAGGAATGGAGGGGGATTGAGCACCCCCATGAGGCATCTTCCTGAGGTGGGGGGGCTTGTTCCATTCACCACTACATACTAGTACTGGTACTACATACTGGCAAATAGCGGACCTTCCCCCAATATTTCTTGTATAAATAATCTCCGTCAGCCTGCCCTGCCCCCAAATAAACTTGAAATCCAAGTAAAAAGAGTAAATTTGCTCTGCAAACGCAGGTTGAGAACAAGACCCCTGGCACCCAACATGTTTCCTACTTCTAGTCAGACCTCTCCACTCCTACCGAATCATAGCCATGCCCTCACCTACCCCAGACACCCTCCAATTACACACGTCAGCCTCCAGCTGGGCATCCAGTGTGAGCAAATGGAAGATTTCAAAATGTCTAGACTGTTGACTCCCATAGCGAGAAGTTCCCTCCTGGGCCTGTCTGTCCTCTCTTCCATCTTAGAGATCAAAAGCTGCACACTCAGGAGCTAATCGACCTGGCACTGACAGAACCCAGAGCCTGACATGCAGCGTTAGGCAAAATAAGTTAAGACGGTGAGAGAGGGCACCACCTCTTAGAATTCATGGATTTCCAAAGGCTCAATCAACCTTTAGAGGAAATTCTAGACCTGAAACTCTGTTTTTAAAAATCATTAGTTTAGACTAAAAATTAAGTATTTGAAGTGACTGGACACTTGTGATCTGTCATCTTTCACACCTTGTAAGGCTCTGAAGGACTCTAGGAACTGTATATGAAGATGGGGCTTGATCTGGTTCCCACGGCACTGACGAAGGAGGAAGAAGCTAAGTTGGCTTTTAAATTGTATCCTGCTTCTCCAGAAGTCAGGCTTCCCACGTGGCCAGATTAATCAGGAAAGAGAAGTTTCATTACAGTTTTACTTTAAACAGTTCACTGTGTACAGTACAGTATTTAATCAGTACTCCGAGCCTCCAGAGAGCAGGGGCCACACCTCATGTGTGGCTTTATCCCCAGGGCCCCACTCAGTGTCTGGTGGACAGTAGATACTCAAAAGTAGAGTATATTGAGCAGAATCCACCAATATCAAGGCAGGAAACTAGTTGAGGGCCTGATGGGTACCAAGTACCGAGCGACATACCTTATATGTTATTTCATTCAGTCTTTGTACCACCTCTAGGATAAACATCATTCTATTGCAGATGAGAAAACAGAGATTCAACAGAATTGATAAGTGGTTGAGGCAGGACTCAAACCCAGGTCTGAGTGACAGCAACAAAAATTCTTCTTCCAATAATTCACTGCCATTTTTGATGTTCTGATTCCAGGGAGCACTGCACCCTACACGTTGCTCCTCTCTCCAAAAGCATTCAAGGCTTTACGAACATTAAATGATTTGGAACGATAAATAATTAGAAGTCGTGGTGGCTCATCAAAATGTGAGAGCGCCTAGACCGAAGGGAAATGACGAAGGCAGCATCTGCTGACTCTCATTTGGCTTCACTCAGGGGGACCCTCGGTGGGAGAGAGCTTTCATACTTGCACTGTGAGTACGGCTCTGAGCGTAATTCTGGACACCCCTCCACATGAGTTACGCCTCAGGCAAGAAACATAACAAAGCAATTTGCCTCTGTAACTAATTCCTCTTGTCTGTAGCACTGAAGGAGCAATACTTTAGCGGCCAGTGAGTTGCATAATTGGACATAAGGGCAACTCTCGAGCAGGCTGAGGAAGGCTGGGGAAGGCTGGTTTTTAAAGCCATTTTTTATAATCAGTGTCTATGTGCAAAAAAATTAAATAAATAAATACAGATGGAGAAATAAGCAAGCCTTCCTCATCCAACCAACACAAGCCATTTTTTTTT
>NW_011888870.1:297985-311119 GCF_000151845.1 Pteropus vampyrus
CAGCCCTGGTCCAGATTCCCCCTTCTCAGGCAACCTCTGGTCACCTCACTCTGCTCCAAGGTCAGGTAAGAAGTTTACGCCAACGGCCTCCGAAGGCCCTTTCTTCTGCACGCTCCAGCGGGCACGTGAACTCTCGCGAACCGTTCAGTGCCGCCCACCTCTGCTGTTCTCTCGCTCTCCTTCTTCATCCCTGAATCACACTGTGTTTCACCAAAACGATCCTTTCCTGTTTGCTCTCCTCCTCCTCTTCCAGAAGTATCCATCTTTTGATAATTTCGATATAGCAGGTTCACGTCAACTCCAAAATCCCCACGTGCTGCAGCACGCAGACATCATGCCCTTCCGAGATCTGCTGTGGTTGTCACCATCCAGATGGTTCTCTCGCGCGCGCTGCCTGCTGCTTTGTGTCATCTGTCAACCCTTCAACCTGGCAACGTCCTACTCACCCAGATCCCAACCCTTCCGAAGTCTAGAACAATTTCATTTTATTATTACTAATATTGTAATATCACCAACAACTCTTGTACAGTTCTGGTCATCAAATAAACACTAAATAAACAAATGAACCAATAAACATTCAATTAATTGGCCCCTCTCTACCAGGCTGATTGTTCAGCTCAGACCCACAGGCTCCCTTTAACTTAGAACTTGCCCTTTAACTTTCCAGAACTCCACCTGCTGGAGAAAAACTTTGTTGTTTTTTCAGGGATCTGGGACGGCAAGGGGACCCGTATCAGCTCAGGACATGTGTTCATAATGGGTACATGCAAAGGAAGCAATATAGATGATCACTTATGAACTACTGAATAAATAGCTCATTAAAGGCAAGTAATGGATTTCTACAACATCTGGAATCTGATGCCTCGCGTATTTGAGGGTCACAGCTAACAGCGAGGGAGTGCCTCTCTTACACCCCTTCACTCGGGGAAGCCATGTTCTCCACTAGGATGTGAGCTCCTTGGTCTGTCCAGAGAAGCTGAGGGCCTGAGTTTTGTGGCAGGGCTCTCCAGGCCTCCTCGGCTGCAGATTGGTTAAGTATCAGTTCTGCTTCTACCCTGCTAAGCATACCTTTGAGCTGCTGCCACCAGCAGCGAGAGCAGCAACAAACCCACCAGTTAATCTTGACCTGTAAAATTCAACTAAATTGTTAGCTCCCCGAGAGGTGTTCTGTACCCCTGGGGGAATGCTTGTCTAGTATTATTACATCTACTACTACAATTACCACTACTAGGACTTAATGATAATAATGATGATGGTAGTAAGCCTTAGCTACTACAGTCACGCATCATATATAACGACATTTCAGTCAACAACAGATCGCACATACAATCGTGGTCCCATAAGATTATGATGAAGCGGAAAAATTCCCATCACCTAGCGATGTCATAGCCGTGTCAACATCATAGCTCAACTCGTTATGGATTTGTGGTGATGCTGGTTGACTACACATCAGTCATATGAGTATATATAGCACATACAATTATGTGCAGTACAGAACACTTGATAATGATATAAACGACTCTATTACTGGTTTGTGTGTTTACTGTTCTATACTCTTATTGTTATTTTAGAGTTTACTCTTTCTACTTACAAAAAAAGTTGCCTGTGAAAAGTACGCCATGTTTACCAGGTCTCTTAAATGCGTCACTTTCTCTTGTGCTTAATTTAATTTTGTGTTGTTTTCTTCATTATGGCTCCGTACAAAATCCACTGCTAATATTGCCATACAGCCTGGGTGTGTAGGAGGCTACACCATCTAGGTTTGTGTGAGTGTGCTCTGTGATGTACAAAAACAAAACCACCTAACAACATATTTCTCAGAATGTCATTAAGTGACACATAGCTGTATTACTATTATTAAATGTGTCAAAAAATTTATACTTATTATTTTCTTCAATTTCCTCAATAACTCCATGAACTAGGCATCATTATAATCCCAAACTTGCAGGTGAACTCCTGAACTTCAGAGGTTAGGAGACTTGTCCAGTTTCTAAGTGGCCAGGGAGAGATCTTTAGTCCAAGCAGCCTGACCTCAGGGTTGCTTTGTCGTAACTCAGCCAGGACCACACTGTTCTCACCTATTTGTCTGTCCCCTAAATTAGATTAGAAGCTCCTCAAGGGTGGGGGCTGTTTCCTCCTCCTCCCTAAGGCCTCAATGTTTAGCACAAGGCCTGGCACAGAGAAGGTGTCCAGTGGTAGATGTTCATTGGATGAATGAGGGTTCTGTGACCTGACACATGGGGCCATTCATTCACTGGCATTAACCATTTGAGAAAACATCCCAACCATCTGTCAGGTCTCATTTCTCTGGTGGAAAAGACATTCTAAAACCTGACCCAGGGACGGAAATACCTTTTGGCTCTAGGTGATATTCAGTTCATCGCTCATGGTCATCACAGGAATCGCATTGAGTTGGGCTGAGATGCAAAAAGACAGATTGGATTCCTCAAAGCCGCCTTTACTTTTTTGATTCCCTTTCTTTCTCCCTTCACTCTTTCCTCTCCCTCCTCCTTTTCTCTCTCCATCTTCCTCTCCGTCTCCTTCTCTGTCTCGTCTTCTTGTACCGAATACTTAAGCTTGCCACATGGGACGAACGACAACTGCTTTCATTTACACCTCTCCGGCATTTCTGCTGGGAAGCCCTCTCCAAAGAGATGCCTCCCCAGCTGGCCCCATCCCTCTACTTCCTCCTTAATCTGCTGCTTGTTCATGTGCACAACCTAAATAAGGCTGGGAGGAACCCCCAGAGGTGACCAGGCTCCTTTTCCTCCATGACCCTCGGCCACCTTGGATGGGCATAGCATGTGGACGGATCCCACAGGAGACAGTGTGGAACGTGCCTGAACACCTAGAAGGTGTCAGGTGAGCCCCTCCATGTGCCAGGTGGTATGCTGGAAGCTTTCACACACACTATTTCACTTAAACCCACAACAGGTCAGGGTATTATTAACTCTTTGTGTATAGGTATAAAAGCTGTGGCCGGAGGCTTAAAACTCTAAGAGGCTAGCATTTGAACCCTAGTGAACTGGCTCACAACTCAAACTCTTTCCTCCTCACCTTGAAGATTATTAGATGACCAGGAGGTTGTTTCTGAATATACAGAAGTAAAGAGAGGACAAGGCCAAAAAAAAAGTAATGAAGAATACAAACAACTTAGCCACTTTGGAAAATTGATCTTATTTCTGCCACAACTAGTCTACGTGGAGAAAATGGAATTTTTTCCAATGTGAGAAATCTTCCAGGAACACTCACAGTATGACCCATGGACCAGCTAGGGAGCTAGTTAAAATGCAGACCCCTGTGTCCCACCTCAGATAGACTGAGTCAAATCCTCTGGGGGCCTGGAAATCTGCATTGTCAAAAATTCTTTCCTGCCTCCAGGGATTCTGATGTCCACTCAAGTTTGAGAACCTCTGTCCTAGAGACAAAGGATAAGGTCCACTGCCCTGGAAAGACAAAAGGCCTCGGGGGAGGAAGGAGGGAGAAGGACCACCATACACCTGGCCCCACAGATGTTCTCCAGGTGCTGCAGGAGGTCCTTGAGAGACTGGCTTAGAGAACCTTTCTCCCAACCGTACCTGGCCACCCTTCAGGGAGATGCTGAGCTGAACTTTCTCAAGGCCAGAACCATTGAATGAGCACATGCACCCACCAGCTTCAGGCACATTAAACCGAAGGTCAGAATCTCTAGAAAATAAACTTACTTTGTCTTTCATTACAAGGATCTTACAAACAGAATTAGAGCTAACACTTCTCTATCCATTTTGCTCACTCTGCAGGGTGGGGACTGTTGCTAACTGGTAAAAGTGTCAATGCATGAACTATTACTTAAAGTTTCAGGTATCTGCAGTCTCATACCTCTGCCAAGAAGTTATTCAGTGAGTCTCGGTAGCTGTGGATTAGCACAGAGCAGCACAGAGCATAAACTGCCACTGGATCGTCTGTGAACACGCACCTGGCATTCCAGCAAACCCTGCCATAAGAGCCTAAGAAGCCATTTTTAACACAAGAATTCAGTTCTGCACTTCTCCTCCAATCTTCTCATTGGTTAAATTCCTCCAGTCTCTGACGCACCAGCCAGCCATTGGTGTCAAACCAGCCACCCGATGTCAAACCTGGGAACAAAACACTTCAGCCAAAAGCATTTTTCTTTCTTCTTCCTTTATAAGAGGGATGTATAGGCTCAGTTTTTAAAATGTTCCCCAAGTCAAAAAATGTGATGTAAAAACTTACCCAGGGAAATGGGACTTGCCTTAGTGTAGATTTAGCCATTTTTTACAATTAGTGGGAAGAGGAATTAAAAAAAAAAAAAAAAAAAGATGCCATATTGAATTTGATACAACTGCTATCATGTATGGTAAAGAGAAAAGCCCCTTTCCATTCAAAAGAGAAACTCTGCCGGGCTTCTAGATCCCCTGGAAGAAGGCAGAGGCCAAAGAGCCGGGAACAGAGCTGGGTGCTCCCAGAGCAGCACAGACACTTCCGAGGAAAAAAAAAAAAAAAAAGACTGAGCAAACATTTCAGGGAGAACCACTACATGCTGTGAAAAACACACAGGCCCTTTGATTTCTTTGGGAAATCATGTCTTGTAGGTTATCAACTGACCTGGGATGGCGATGTTTGGGTTTACTTTTTCTGTGGCCTGTTGATCATTTAGAGATGTGAACACTGCCATGGCAGGTTTCTTGACCCAGTCTCACCTCTGGAAAAGGGCTCCTGGAGTGTCACAAATTGAACTGATTCAACCCTTCACCAGGTGCCGGGACCTCCACTCAAGGCTAAAGAGCAGCTCTCTCATCTCTAGAGCCATGCTCTGTTGGCATGGGCTGGAAGCTTTGAGAAATGGACTCCAGCTGTGCACATGTGCTGGTTTCTATAGCAATGGTCATCAAGGCTTAGGCCAAGGTTATCAGACTTAGTGAGTCCCTGCAGAGACTAAAGACAACTCCCTGTCAGATGCCTTTCCCAAAACAATTTTTTTCTCTTCCCTGATCTGTCTTCTGATAGTCACTGAAAACTCAGTATAACACTCATGCTTCTGCTTCGCAAATACGTCCCACAAATTCCAGCTTCTATCAGCTGTTTTTCTGCCTCCAAACAATACTACATCACAATATAGTAGGTCGCAAAGACAGAATGCTCTATTTAATTCATGGCTTTCTTGCAATGGAAAGTTAGTTAACCTATTGTTATTATTAACTAGCATTTAGTGAGTACCTATGACAGGCCAAGCACTGTCCTAGGCAATCAACATACACTATTCCATTCTTCAAAACAGTCCCAGGAAACCAGTGTTATAATCCCCATTTCATAGATGATGACGCTGAGGGCCAAAGAAGCCAAGGAGCACGCTCGATGTTCCACAGTCATATGTGGTGGATTCAAGATGGGAACCCAGCCCTTCCTGATCTCACCAAAACTACCTTTCCATCACTGCTGTCTACCTTGAACAACAGACTTAATAACTTTTCAAAAGTCTTATGTTGTTTCCAAGCCTCTGTGCTGTAAACTGTCATATCTCCTTGACACGTTTCTATTGAATTATGTTTCAGTTCTTTCTCTACTACCCCATCTTAACTTTTCCACCCTTTTCAGAAGAACCCTAATTGGGAAATATTGTCTTAATAAGACTATCAGCATGTTGTCAAGCTTGTACTTTTCAATGCCAAAACATGCCAAGATCGTGGCCTTTGGGACGTCTCATATAGACTGCTGTAGGTTACATTTACTCTGATAATTATATTCTGGGTTTCAATCTTCTAAAGTAAGCAGTTGGGAAAGGGGACAACAACTGAGGAAAGATGGGCAAAAGAACAGAGATAAATTGTCTGGAATAATTCAACAATCTGATGTATTCACATGTAGTGGAAATAATAGGGCTCTATCTTACAAAATACTCTCAAGCAATGGATGAAGAATGCTCACTGAATATCATGACTCAATGCTGATCTGTCATTTGAGATCGAGGCTGGCATCTTTATCCACTTGCAAAATTTTTCCAAGTGCCAGCATCCCAAGTCAACAATCATAGCAAATAGGCTGCCTCCTAAGTAAATTTCACATATGTAAATTCAGTTATTACATTTTTCAGACATTAACATGCAAAAAATCTGAAAATATTGCAGAGCCATTCCTCATTGCAATTGGTCATAGTGTCAGGGCGAGAGCTGGTTTCAGGGTTTTCTCAATTTTCAAATGCTTTTGTAGAGTTTACCTTTCCCTAGATTGTGGGTTTATTTATTGGTCTATCCTTTTTATTGTTTTTTTGGGGGGCGGGGGAAGGGGTTGCTTTTGCTTATAGCTTGGCTTCCATTTATTGGACCTCAGGAAAGACAGTCAGCCAAGCTCCCAAAGAAAAAACATGTTACTGGACATAAAATCAGAAATATAGAAATTATCTGGTGGCTTGGGACACTCTAGTTCTTTCTTCAAGGGGCCAACATTTTAATTCACTATAAGCAAGGAAGGACACCAAATCAGCAACAATTTAGTCCTCATCAGTCTTCAAACTTTTTAAAGCAGAAAGTGAAATTCAGATTCCTTACTCTGCTTTCCAGGCTCAGGGCATTCTGATCCCATCCTATCTTCCCAACTCTCCTCCCCACTTCAAAGGGAAAAAAATGCTTAGCTCTAATCGAATAACAATTAGTTCTTTATTGAATCATTACACTGTGCCAGGCACAGTTTGAAAAGTCCTTGCACGGATCATCTTGAAATATTCCCAGGTGTAGATGAGAAAACTAAGGCACAAAGAGGTTTGCCCAGCACCACACAGAGCCTCCTAGTGAGAGAGTCCATTTTTTGAACCCTAGAAAATCTGACCTTGGAGGCTGAGGTCTTTTACTACAACATCACACTGCCTCTCAAACCACCCAGGACAGGCTAATCTTCCCACCCCCAGCTACCCAAATTTTGATCAACCTTCAAAACCCTGCTCAAACTCCACTGTTTCATGATGCCGTCTCTGATCACTATAAGGCCACAGTGATCTCTCTTTTTCCCTCTCCCTCTCTCTCTCTCTCTCTCTCTCTCATTCTCATTCTCTCTCTCTCTCTCTCTCTCATCTCTATCTCTATCTCTCCTCCCCTCTTTTCTTCCTTCCTTCTCTCTCTCTCTCTCTCTCTCTCTCTCTCTCTCTCTCTCTCTCTCTCTCTCTATCTCCTCAATCATTTGCTGTTACCACACTAATTCTAGCAATGACTTTCTGCTGCTTTCCATGACAGTGGAGTACAGTGGAAAGAATTGTTCCTGAATCACACAGACCTGGATTCCAAACCCACCTTGGCACTTTCTAGCTGTGTGACTGCCCGTTCAGTCATCTAGCGAATATTCATTAAGCACCTCATATGATAGACTCTAGGTTGTCAATGGTAAGCACACCACAGACCAGCTCCCTGTCCCCTTAGAAGTTACAAGGATTTGGGGCACATGACCTCACCTCTTTGAATTTCAGTTTCCTCCTCTGTAGAATGGGAATAATACTATCAATCTATCAATCTTATGTGCGCAGCTCATAATAGCTAAAGCATAAAAAGTACCCTGCAGAGAGACTGACACATCATAAGTGCTCAACAAATGGTGACTATTAGGATGAACTACCATTATAACCTAAGTTTTGTTAGCTTCAGTCTTATTTCCCCAATAGTTATATATGGGGAATATATTCCCTATAGTTATGTGGGGATATAACTATCCCCATATTCAGGAAATCACTAGTCACAACACCTGTAATCAAGCCGCACACATGGGTCACTGCAGGAAGAGCACCTGACCAGAGTCAGGAGGCCTGGCTCCAACAGGAACTTGCCGAAGGCTCGAAGTCTCAGAGCTGAATTGGCCCAATTAGCACTTTCTATTGGGCTGTAAGAACTACTCAAGTCATCTCTCGGTCAGTGTTGTTCAAACTTTCTACTCTCTAAGCCACAAACAGTCATCTTCTAATTCACGCATAAACTCCATGCCCCCTCACAGTCACCCTTCCATGATACAGCGATTCTTTGCAGCCACAACTAAATAGCTTAGAGGTAAGAGCATAGCAGTCCAGGCTTTTGGATTAGACTCCAGATTAACATTGTTCCCCCCAGGAACTGAACATGCCCAGTCCCACCCCAAGGCCAGCCATCTCACAGCACATGTGACTGGTCCCTAAGGAAATGGGGAAGAGGAATAAGGATTCATTTCAAACTCATTCCCACCACCAGCCAACATGGTCTGCTGGTGGTACCTCATCTTCATCTGCAAAATCTTAATGAGGAAAATTAAACACAGATGCAGATTTGATCCCCTCACTTGATCAAAGGCTCCCAACTATCAAGAATATAAGGTCCTAGCTCCTTCATGTGTCGGCAACAACTTTTCTCATCTGACCCCTGCCTCCCTGGCCCTTGCCTTCCTTGCTTTGCTTCTTACCAACTCCCATCCCCTCTCACTCTGTACTCCAGTCATACCTCCTGTCAAACCTCTTGCCACCTCCCCAGAACAGTGTGCTGCTTCTCTCCCATGTGCCTCTGTCATTCTTCTCCTTGCCCACCTGTTAAGTCCCCTCTTGGTTCAAGCTAACCTGTTAAGTGAAGCCCTTCCACATTTACGCATGTAGAGTTGACCACTCCCCTCCTTGGTCGCACACGGCCCTTGCCCTGTCCTCCGTAATGGCTCCCACCATCCTGCAGGACATTATGGAAGAAGGGAGAAGAGGGCTCCAAAATCCATGGGATGCCTACCATGTACCTAACACAGCAGTAGCCATTTTCTGCAAACTCTCTCTGTTGTTTGCATGTTCTCCCCATTCGATTACAAAAAAACCGAAAGGAAAAAATAACCCCTTTTTTATCACAGCTTCCCTGGTGCCTAGCACTTTGTAGGCGCCCAAGGATGTTTATAAATTTAAATTCAACTCACACAACAGTTGACAGGTGAATGTCCAACGACTGCTATAAAAGTGTCCAAGGAGTTAAGGTTTCACATGGCAAGACCAGCAACACAGATGTTTTTATGTTTTCATCACGAGACTGGGTCCAGGAGGCCTATTTTTAAGATCAGCTTTCAGGGCAGAAAATAACAGAAAGAAGAAAGAAAAGATCTCACTTACCAAAGTAAAGAAACATCAAATGCAAAGAAGAAGGCAAGAGATAAGAAAGAGAGATAAAGATTATAGCGATATCCTGAAGACTGTCATCCAAGCCACCTCGATGCTGAGCTCCGAGCTGGATGAGCGGAGGTGTAATTTATATGCCCAGACTTCATCATCCTGAGGGTTTTTTGGTTTTTTTTTTTTTTTGAGGTGATAAGTTGTTTTAATCAACCTGGCTTATTCTTTTTTCCCCGTGTCTGATAGAGTCGTAAGCTAGAAGGCAGTTTCATGCGATTCCTCCTTCTATTTGGTTGATATATTATGCTCTCTTCCAAGTTTTTCTCTTGAGAACATCCCTCTTTTATTACTTTTCTTCTCAGTTCTTATAATGAAAGTTTCGCAAAGCATGACTACTGTTTTATTCCTGATCTAAAAGGGTGATGGTACAAAATGGAAAGAATATGAGTGCAACTGGAATGATTTTTGAGCAAAACATTGTGTTCTTAACGGATGAACAGCAAGCAAATTATAGAAGTTGGGGGTCTTTGCAATTAAGGCAGAAGCCTCTCAATTGTGAGAAGATCCTAAAGATAAACAAAATGAAACCAGGAGGTGATATACCCTTCTCCTGCTGCTTTATAGATTACCTTCTTTTTTCTCTTTTTTATGAAGACTGTATTCATATCTATGTTTGGCACTGTGCTAGCTACACTGTCAGCACACAATGAAAGTTTATCTTGATTAATGGTAATAATAATCATGCAAGGTGAGAAACTTTCAACCAATTTCCACAGCTTTGTTTACCAGCTCCTTTGCAGCTTTCTTGAAGTTACTGAAAAGAAAAAAAGCTTTATTTGCACATAGATGTGCCCTGTGCCTCAACCATCTCACTTTCTTTATGCACCAGAAGAATTCCCCAAGAAAGCAGTGTGTCAGGGGTAAAACACCAAAATCCTGAAGCTCTATTCAAAACATTTCCCTGTCTCCGCTGCAGGTCCTTGAACAAGTCACCCAATGTCTCTAAGATGTCTCTGCTTCCTTGCCTGCAAAGATTGGGGCCCCCATCTCTGGTTGTCTGCCATATCAGATGGCAGTGCATTGGGACCAATTGCATTGACCAGAGAAATAATTCTGCACTTGATGGTCTTCACAGGGTTTCATGTATTTGTCTTCTCTCTTACAGAGACGGGGTTTGAAATGATGCTGGTCATATTGCTGACTGAATGACTGGATCAAACTGAATTGATCATCTGTGGTTAATCTATTATTCATTCCCAAAGTCTCAGCTCAAACAGTCACCTTTCCCATGAAGACTTTCTCATAGGATCTGTCTTACACACATACACAAACAGACACACACGTTCTGTGCCTCTGCAGCCCCAAATTTATACCTCGGTTTAACACTGGCTTGCTTTCTGATTCCCCCTTGAGAGCAGAGACTATGTCTTATTCATCTTTGGGTGTTCTGTAGCAATTTCTCCCAAGGAGGACACACAGCAACTCTTAAGGAGGGGTGGCTGCAAGTGTTCAAATAGAGATCAACTGCAGAAGCCACAAATGTGCCCAATTAGGCAGTGATGTGATGTCATTCAAGGAAGTTCACCTCAACTAAGCTGTGGAACAGAAACCAGAAACCACGATGTAAGACCAAACAGGACCAGAGGACAGAAGGAGGTGGGTTGGTGTTTGCTGTGGTTCTCTAACTCCCTGGCTCTTAAAGGAAAAGAACACTGATGTCAGGGCTCGTGGGCAGTAACAGACCTGGAGGCTGAACAGACCCGTGACTGTCCTCAAGAGAGAATAGGAAGATATCACAGTGGGATGGAGGCAAGAAAGCCAAAAGTGAGGTTACCAGAATCAAGAACATTGCTCAAAGCAGAGAGAGATCTCTGACCACTATGGAAATCCTAATAAACCTGTCCAGGTCTGTAGTACTGGACATTTAGTAAAGAGATCTCATAGGTTTACATTGCCCTTAAGTCCTAGTAATAATGAATACAATTGTTACTTAATCAATTATGACTTGTTTAGTTGTAAAGAATGGAAAACCCAAATCAAACTGCTTTAAGTAAAAAAGAAAAAAGACTTATTGCTCATATAAAGGGCTTTGGACCTAAAATTTCAGGTACAGCTAAGATCCAGGTGCTCAAATGAAACCATCAGAAATCTGTCTCTCTCCCGTTGCTTTTCTGTATTAGCTTTCTGCAAATAGAAGTAAGAATAGCTATCCAGAGCACAAGGCTTAGAAGCAAATAGCCAAGGACACCCAATGAAAAGAGAAGGAGAGAGTTTCTTTCTTTTGGCTTCAGCAAAAAATCTGAGATTGAGCCTCATTGGCTGGCTTTGATCACATGTCAATCTCTGACCCAATCACTGTAGCAACATGGATGGAATGTCCCCATTGGACAAGTCTTGATCATATGTCAGGAGAAAGGAGAATGGATCTAACCAGGTAGAAAAAGAGAGAGTAGATTTAACCACGTCAGAACAAGAAAGATTGAATGGACAGGAAAACCACAGATCTATTTAGCATTTATTAGTCTCCTCTGATGTCCTAGGCATAGCCAAAAAATAACACTCTATATTTGTGTTGGCCTTTCTAAGCACTCAGCAAGAACCATAAAGAAAAGCTTTCTCTTCCTATATAATCCCCTCCCCCAAAATAGTTCTAAGAATAAAGAGTAATTTATTCCATGAGTGGTGTGACTTGGATTTTCTAGTCACTGTGTTTGAAACATTTTTGGAATCAAGATCAAAAAATTTCAGGAAAAATTAGAAAGGAAGAGGTAAAAATAACTCACTTGCAAATTATATAATTGTAAAACCCAAAAGAATCATGGGTAAAACCAGTACAAACAATAAAAGAATTTAGTCAAATAGCCAAATAAAAAATTAACATGCTCTGCCAGTTATTAAACTATCACCTTTCAGCTCCAAACCCATCCATGTATACTCAGCTTTGTGATAAAGAAATAGGACCCTGCAAACCCAATTTCAGTTTTGTCAACTAAATAAATGATGTATTGATTATTACTAGAACTTATGGGCCATGTAAACCTGTCAGATCTCTTTATTAAGTGTCCAGTACTACAAATATGAACAGACATTTTTTCTCCCTGTGTGACTTTAATATTAGGGAATACGAAAAGGAGATTACAAGGCTGGGGGAAGAAGAAGGGACTTGTTTCTTCCTGTTGGCTTCCTACCTACTTCCTGTTCCTGTGAACATTTTCAAGCGATAACCTTTCACTCCAATAACAGCAGTGGGATCCAATTTTCAGTTTCTCTAAGTATTACAGAACCAGTCGCATCATGTACCGTTAAGAGATACCAGTTCCAACTAGCCAATCTCCTCTCCTCAGATGTCCCCTTCCCCTGGGCCCTTCCTCTGAGTTTGGAGAAGCCGGCATCAGCCAAGCAGCCCCTTCCTCAAAATCTGAGCATCAGCTCCACAGGGTCCCTCCCTAATCTTCTTTTTTTTTTACCCAGCCCTAAGGCTGGTCGCCTTTTCTTACAGTTTCTTCCTCTCGGAGACCTTGGTGTTTCAGTTACCCACTCTATACTTTTACACCAGCTAACAGTTATTTGTATTAAATAATCTCTGTTAAAACTGGTACTATTTCTGTCTCTTGATGCAACTCTGATTGATACCTATGCAGAAAGCAAGCTTCGCATATACAAAATAACCAAAGAAGATATAAGGGGAAAAGAAGAGAAATCCCCATTCACAATAGCAAAAGTGGGGTGGGGTGGGGGTAAGATAAAACACCTAGCCATTTAGCTAATTAAGTGCGCATAATCTCCATGAAAAACCCATAAAATACTCCTGGGAACACAAAAATAGTTTGAACCACTGGAAAGACACATGTTCTTAGATAGGAAAACTCAGCATCATAAGGAGCTTATTGTAATCCCAATAATGATTCAATCAGGTCTTATTTTTTCTGGAACTAAACAAGCTGATAATATAGTTCTTAAGGAAAAAATTAAAAAGCAAGAATATCCAAGAAACCCCTGAAAAACAAAGCATAACAGTGAGGTGGGTGCTAAACCTACTAGATATT
>NW_011888870.1:311779-314958 GCF_000151845.1 Pteropus vampyrus
TTTTTTTTTACCCAGCCCTAAGGCTGGTCGCCTTTTCTTAACAGTTTCTTCCTCTCGGAGACCTCGGTGTTTCAGTTACCCACTCTATACTTTTACACCAGCTAACAATTATTTGTATTAAATAATCTCTGTTAAAACTGGTACTATTTCTGTCTCTTGATGCAACTCTGATTGATACCTATGCAGAAAGCAAGCTTTGCATATACAAAATAACCAAAGAAGATATAAGGGGAAAAGAAGAGAAATCCCCATTCACAATAGCAAAAGTGGGGTGAGGTGGGGGTAAGAGAAAACACCTAGCCATTTAGCTAATTAAGTGCGCATAATCTCCATGAAAAACCCATAAAACACTCCTGGGAACACAAAAATAGTTTGAACCACTGGCAAGACACATGCTCTTAGATAGGAAAACTCAGCATCATAAGGAGCTTATTGTAATCTCAATAATGATTCGATCAGGTCTTATTTTTTCTGGAACTAAACAAGTTGATAATACAGTTCTTAAGGAAAAAATTAAAAAGCAAGAATATCCAAGAAACCCCTGAAAAACAAAGCATAATAGTGAGGTGGGTGCTAAACCTACTAGATATTAAAACATATTATAAAGTTTCTATAAATACAATGGTGGGCTATTACATGATTGATAGGCAGGCAGACCAATGACCCAGGATAGAAAACCCTCCAAAATAGATCTAAGCATATATGAGAATTTAATATGTGATGAAGGCAATATTTCAAATAAATGAGAAAAGATCTTTAATAAATAATGGAACTACTAGATGACCATATGGAAAAAATGCAATATAGTCACTTCTCATATCATACTTTAGGATAAATTCCAAATAGAGTTGAGATTTAAAATTTTTTAAAGTGAGGAAAATTTGCCCTAGCTACCACTCAAAAATCTAAAAGCAATAAAAGAAAAGATATATAAATTTGAAGACATTAAAATTTTTTGCACAGCAAAAAGAAAAGAAAATCCAAAGTCAAAAAAAAATGACAATCAAAGAAAAAGTATTGCAAGATATGATAGATAAGACTAATACTCCAAATATATGGAAGTCTCCCAAAATTAAAAAGAAAAAGACTAACAATCAAATTAAAAGTAAACAAAGTCCACGAATTGACCATTCAAAAAATTTAATAGCCCTTAGTTAAATAAAAAGATACTCGACCTTGTTCAAAATCAGAGCAAATAAAATTGCATATAAATGACAAAAGAGTCATATCTAGAATATAAAAAGAATTCCTAAAATCATTAAGAGACAATTGAATATAAAGTTGGTAAAAATCTTTAACAGGCATTTAACAAAAGAAGATATTCAAATGACTATGAAAAGCTGCTTAACATCATTAGTCACTAAGGAAACAAATATAAATCATAATGGCTAATATTTTTAAAGACTAATAAGTGTTGGCAAGGATGTGGATCAATGAGATCTCTCATCAGCTGCTGATGAGACGTAAATCAGTACAACTATATTGGAAAAATATTTGGCAGTGTCAGTTAAAGCTAAACGTATACTTACCTATGATCCAGAAATTCTACTATTAAATAAACACCCAAGAGAAATAAGTTCATATGTCTAAAAAATGACATAAACAAAAATGTTTGTACCAGCATTATTCAAAAAAAATCCAAAAAACCTGAAAACAATCTAAATGTCTGTCAACAGAATGAATATGTCATAATTTACTTATCTATACAGTAAAATACTACAACAGTAGAAAATAATCAATACACTGCATATAACCACATGGATAAACCTCACAGATGTTACGTTGCATGAAAGAAGCCAGAAATAATATAATGTGATTCTATATATCATAATTCTATATCACATAATGCTATGTGATTCCTTTATATGAGGTAAAGTTATCTATGGTGTTAGAAATCAGAATACTAGTTACTACTGGCAGCAATGTTGATTGAGAAGAAGCAGAAAGGAGCCTTCTGGGATCTGGAAATATTTTATATCTTGATAATAATGATAGTTACACAGATATGTATATAAGTAAAAATACACAAACTTTACACTTAAAATTAGTTCACTATACGCATTTTGTAGGTTAAACCTCAATAAATGGCAAGAATACAAAAAAAGGTAAACTGAAATACCATTTCTCGCATATTAAATTGGCAAAAATCAATAAGTTTGACAACACTCTCTGTTGGTGAGTTCATGGTGAAATAGGCACTCTTACATTACTGGTACAATTTTATAGAAAAGAATTCGGCAATGTCCAGCAAAATCGCATATGCATCTACTCTTTTATCTGGCAATTATACTTCTAAATACCATCACTGTCAAAAGTAAACAAACTTCTAAATACCATCACTGTCAAAAGTGTACATCACTATACAAAATGATGTGTATCCAAAGGTATTTATTGGGGCATTTTTAATAATGATAAGAGATTAAAAACAAAACCAGTGTTCATCAACTGAGGATTTGTTGAATAAATAATGAAACTTTCATCTGATAGAGAGGATCATGCAGTATAAAAAAGGATATAGAACACTCTTCCGGTTATATCCTTCAGTGACAAAAGGTGCAGAATGCTCTTTAGAGCATGTGACTTGAAAGGGCAGGGGATGTGGTGGTTTGAAGATAGCTAAGAATTCTTTGACACTCCCTTTGTCTAGAATTGGGACTTACTTTCCTTCCTTTTAAATTTAGGCTGGCTTGCAACTACTTTGACCAATAAACTATGGTGGAAATGACAGTATATCAGTCAGAGTGTGGCCCTCAAAAGGACTGTCAGCTTCCACTTAACTCTCTTAGAACCCTTAGTCACAAGGTGAGAAGTCCCATTACCCTGCTACTAAGACCACTCTCATAAGAATACTACTTAGAGAAACTACTTAGAGAAAGAGAAGAGTCCAGCTGAGCCCAGACTTCAAGCCATATAAATCCTCCTGGCCGGCCCAACCAAGCCCAGACACCACATGAATATCATCAACACTACATGGAACAGAAGAGTTGCATACTGTAATAAGCATATTGCTCATTTTTAAGCTGTTACATGTATTTTGTAGCAATCTGACATTGACATCATCAGGAATCAAAATGATGACTAGAAAGGAGTATAAATCAAAGTTAAAGAAAGACCCTGTAAAGTTAAATTTAAATGGAAAATATCAGTATATACTCATATTTTTCCATTTCTAAAAATAT
>NW_011888870.1:315008-323920 GCF_000151845.1 Pteropus vampyrus
CATATTAAATTGGCAAAAATCAATAAGTTTGACAACACTCTCTGTTGGTGAGTTCATGGTGAAATAGGCACTCTTACATTACTGGTACAATTTTATAGAAAAGAATTCGGCAATGTCCAGCAAAATCGCATATGCATCTACTCTTTTATCTGGCAATTATACTTCTAAATACCATCACTGTCAAAAGTAAACAAACTTCTAAATACCATCACTGTCAAAAGTGTACATCACTATACAAAATGATGTGTATCCAAAGGTATTTATTGGGGCATTTTTAATAATGATAAGAGATTAAAAACAAAACCAGTGTTCATCAACTGAGGATTTGTTGAATAAATAATGAAACTTTCATCTGATAGAGAAGATCATGCAGTATAAAAAAGGATATAGAACACTCTTCCGGTTATATCCTTCAGTGACAAAAGGTGCAGAATGCTCTTTAGAGCATGTGACTTGAAAGGGCAGGGGATGTGGTGGTTTGAAGATAGCTAAGAATTCTTTGACACTCCCTTTGTCTAGAATTGGGACTTACTTTCCTTCCTTTTAAATTTAGGCTGGCTTGCAACTACTTTGACCAATAAACTATGGTGGAAATGACAGTATATCAGTCAGAGTGTGGCCCTCAAAAGGACTGTCAGCTTCCACTTAACTCTCTTAGAACCCTTAGTCACAAGGTGAGAAGTCCCATTACCCTGCTACTAAGACCACTCTCATAAGAATACTACTTAGAGAAACTACTTAGAGAAAGAGAAGAGTCCAGCTGAGCCCAGACTTCAAGCTATATAAATCCTCCTGGCCGGCCCAACCAAGCCCAGACACCACATGAATATCATCAACACTACATGGAACAGAAGAGTTGCATACTGTAATAAGCATATTGCTCATTTTTAAGCTGTTACATGTATTTTGTAGCAATCTGACATTGACATCATCAGGAATCAAAATGATGACTAGAAAGGAGTATAAATCAAAGTTAAAGAAAGACCCTGTAAAGTTAAATTTAAATGGAAAATATCAGTATATACTCATATTTTTCCATTTCTAAAAATATATATTTCTTAGTTCTTACCACTGAAAGGCCTAGAAGCAGTGACATCCTAGTAGCAATGAACATCCCTAGTGCTCAGACTGGGTTCTCTATTATTACCCACAAAAAAGGCACCAGGACTCCTCCTAGAAGTGACTGATTCTAAGTCTGGAGTTGAAGATACACAAGATGAGCTTGAGATATCTCGTCGCACCAGGAAGGCAAGGAAGCTATGGAAAACAAATAGATTCATGCCAAAAGGTCACAATGAGCCAAACCAAAGGCACATAGTGACCTAAGATGATACCATGTGAGAAAAAAAATTAATGGCTGCAGTGGATCAAAACATATCAAGTATATTAAAATTCATGAGTTCGTCATAATAGGAAAACAAAAAAAATCTCAGTCATCACCACTGGAGGTTGCTAAGGCACCAACTTATTACTCCAAAATTTCATAAAGTGAAAAGATCAAACATTTACTCTGCCTTTTCTGTATAAATTCTATTTTGAAGTAATGAAAAGATTGTTGGGGGCAAGTTCTTTTATACAGAAAAATCCCAGGTAACAAAGGCAGAAGAAGTGTTGGAATTAGAACATCACCACTCAGCAACCTCATGGAAATAAAAGATTTAAGCAATAACTATGAATAGATGCTAAAATTCATTCGCTGCCAAGTTGATGGAGAACATTATAATGGCGAGATCAGGTCGACGCTACTAAAATACACTAATCTCTCTTTGCAACACTAAAAGTGGGAGAACCACACATTACATACGAGAGAGTTATATGCCTCATGGATGTATTAAAATACGAAAAAAAAAAAAAGGTCCATCTACGAACCTATGAAATTCTTCCATCTAAAACCATGAACCTGAACTGAATCTGCTCGATCTGTAAATATAGCTGCAAGACGACAAGGAATACGAATTGCATAACAAGCTAAATAACATAATGAGAAAGTAATGAAGCACATCCAAAAGATGGAATATTCTTCAAGCCAAATATTCTGGTACCTCCAACAAGTAAAATGGCATTAATAGCGGAGAAAGAGAGTCTGATAGAGATATAAAAACCAAATGCACTATGTGGACCTTTTTTAGATCCTACATAACTAACCATAAAACAACATGCAAAAAAAAAAAAAAAAAAAGCCTTTGAGTTTATCAGTTTCTTAGTTAACAAGGTAAAAGTTAAACATTTACTTACCCTATGACCCAAGATTCCACCCCTCGTTATTTACCCAAGAGAAATGAAAACATACATTCTCAAAAAGACGTGTACAAGAAAGTTCATAGTCACTTTATTCATAATAGTCAAAAAGTGGGGGGAAAATGCCCATCAACAGAAGAAAAGATAAACAAATTGTGATATATTCATACGACGGAATACTGGTTAACAAAAAATAGTGAACTACTACACACACCACGTGGATGAATCTCTCAGGTACTGTGCAACATGAAAGAATTCAAACAAAAGAATATCGTATAATTTCCTTTATGTGAGGTCCTAGAACAAGCAAAACTAACCGGCAAAATTAATTTATGGTGAAAAAAGTAAGAGAAGGGATCGCCTCTAGAAAGCAGGTTGACGGGGAAAAGAGATGAGAGAACTTTTTAAGATGATGGAAATGGTCTGTGTCTTGACAGGAATGTGGATTACAAGAGAGTATGCATCTGTCGAACATGGAAATACACACTTAAGATCTGCACATTTCACTCTAAGTAAATTTTATCTTTACGGAAAAGAACTATAAACAAATGCTGAACTCTGGTTGACAGGTTTTCTTTTCACCGGGGTAGGTATTAGTAATTCTGAAACCACTTCTGTGTATTTTAGGCTTAAGCAAATAAGTTAACACATCGAGGAGAACGAGGCCAGATTTCTTGGTCCTGGAGGATAGAGATACAAACGAGGAAAGGAGAATAACTGGAATGTATTGAGACATCGGTATTAATTTATAGATTTTAATTTATAGTTTTATAAATAAAATTAAATACACGTATACATGCATTTCCTATGTCTGTCCACTGAGACAGCATAGAAGCAATGATAGAGCAGAAGCAGCAAGCACACCTGGCACCGGGAGCTTGGTTTTAAATACTATTCTCTACTAAAAAGAATAAAACCTCCTTTGAAAAAGCTAATTCCAGAGCTGGAGCAGGAAAAGCACAGGGGATCCTGGAACACGTTGTTATACTAGAAATCAAGGAAGTGTTCAAAGAACAAATTGTCTCCCCCACATACACACATTAACTACTTATTAATGAACTGCACAATGGAGAAGCCCGGAGACGCTGCCTCAACCAAATGATCAAAGTCCACATCACCAACATCCTCCTGATATGATGCTCAGACACCAACACAACATTACAGCTCCGATATTACTATCAAAAAGACATAACTTAAATCTAATCAGAAGGAAACGTCAGGCAAACCCAAATTGAAACATTCTACAAAGCAACTTGCCTGTACCCTTTTATGACGAGGTCAAGAAAGACCAAAAAAAAAAAAAAAAATGATTGAGGAACTTCTCCCAAATGAAAAATCCTACAGAGACATAATAACTAAATGGGTGGTCCTGGGTCCCATCTGGACTGGGAGAAAACATAACTGTAAAAAGAATTATTGGGAAAATTGCCAAATTTTGAAAGCAGACGGAGGATGGTAAATTTCTGGCTCTTGATAATTATACCGTGGTTACATAAGAAAATGTCTTTGCCTTCAGGAAATACATACTGAAGTGTTCACAAGTAAAGGGATGTGATCTCCAATATATTCTCACAGAATTCTCAAAAATATATGTTAATAGTAAATCAAATAGAGCAAAATGTAAGCATTTGGTGAATTCAGGCAATGGGCAGATTTCTTTGCACTATTCTTGCAACTTCTTTTTTGGTTTTAATTTTTTAAAGTAACAAACCCAAAAAAAGAATTCTTTGATAAATCAGGGAAATAAATATGGACAGGGTTAGATGTCATTAATCAATTTCTAGTAATTCTGAGCAGTGCGATAATGACATGGTGATTGTAAGTCTTTGCTAGTTAGAAGGACTGAATTGTTTGTGGGTGATGTGACATGATGTCTGGAATTTGCTTTAAAATATCCCAGTATAGACAAACGGTGAGGGGATAAAAGCAGAATGGTTGAATGCTGATAACTGATAAATCCGGGTGGTGGGCACAAGAGACCTCAGATACTATTCTCTTTCTTGTTGTATATGATTGAATTTTTCCATTAAAAAAAAAAAACTTTGCCCGAAAATGTAAGGAAAGAATTCTCCAAGTAATGGAGCAGGAATTTTCTTGGCTGGGTTCCAGTTCCTGCTCTGCAGTGGCCTCAACCGGAGCCTGGGCGAGGTGACGTCCATCTGGTCACCTCTGCCTGGTCATCTGCAAAATGAGGTTAATGATGCTGCCTCTGGCTCATGGTCAGGACTCTTCTGAGGTACAGAGTGATAATGATTTGCAGAGTCTCCCAGGCAGTGGCCACATGTGAGAGGGTTGTGCTCTTGTCAACTGAGCAACTGGGTGCCTGGCTGCCCCCTCCCATGGCATTCAGCCTAGCTAAGTGGGTTCTGCCGAGCCAGGTGGACCCTGCTGGCTGGCTGAGTGCCAGTCTTCACAATCTTCTGTGCTGCATCCCATGTACAAACCTTTTACTTTTCCAAATTAAACATTACACATAGGGGTGGGGAGTAGGAGAGGGAACTGTGCTAAGTCCGCCTTCATTAGGAAGGAAATAAATATCTCAAGACAGATTTATCTCTTTCTGAAAGAAATTAATTTCTAAATGAAATAATAAGTTCCCTGACAGTCATTTTCAAGGCTTCAGACATCGGAGCCAGAACCTCTCCCTCTCTCTGCTCACCCCCTTCACAGGCTGACTGGCTTGCTCTGCCATATCCACAGATCCATGCCTCCTCCCCTGGTGAAGCTTGCCCTGGTGACACATGAGTCCTTTATTCCATGGAAACTAATAACGAGATGCCCAATTAAGGTGAGGTTCCATGAGTGCCAGCTCTGGACACATGGCCCGGCTGGCATTGGGACATGGGACAGACCGCCTTGGGGATGACCGTCCTTTCGTGTGCCTGAATGGGCCATTCTCAGGGCAGCTCTGGACATGTGCAGTTGTAAGGCGAACAAAATGTGGCCCCCTGACCTCTGGCCACAGTTTGGACCCCAGAAGGCCTCCTTGGAGAACTAGAGTCACTTGGGTGACTAGGTGTCTTGCTGCTGTATAACCTGTCACTATCTACCTTTCGAATTGCTATTGGCCCAGCCAGCTGGCTATAGAGGGTAGAGAGGGAGCTGGGTGGTTCTCAAGGCAGAGGAAATAGCCCTTCCTCCTTCGAAAAAAAAAAAGTAGAAACAGAAGACCTGCATCCACAATAAAAGTAATGTTGATCACCTATCATTTCATTAAGGGTTAAGAGTTTGAAATGTATTATTCATTTAATTCTCCTTAAAAAACCTAGATGCTTTCATTATTTCTACTTTTGTCACATTATATATATTATAAAATTGTATAGTTTAGAAGATTATAATCTCCACACAAGAAACCTGAAACTGAGGATCAAGTGACTTTCAGAGGCCACAAACTAACACGTGCGGAAGAGGGATTTGAACCCAGAACAACTTTGAGACTCAAATCCCTGCTCTTAACTTCTGTGTTATACTGCTATTAACTCTTAGGAACCAAAGCCCAAATCTGAATGAAAATTGACCAGCTCCAGGAATGCAGAACTCAGTCAAGGGACGTCTGGAATTCTAGTCCAAGGAATGATCCCCTGGGCCTGGGGTACAAGACCAACCTCTAGTCACATAGAAGGTAAAAGGGTTCAAATATACTGTGGCAGAAGATTTGGCTTTGGGTGGTGAACACACCATGCAATATACAGATGACATATTATTGAATCGTATACTTGAAACCTATATAATTTTCTTAACCAATGCCACTCCAATAAATTTAATTAAAACAAACAAACAAACAAACAAACAGGGAGGCTGAGTTGAGGAAGTCTAACCTCGGGAGACAGACATCCAGAAAGCTGAACCAGAAAGTTGCTTTTTCTGAAGCTGAGAGAGAAGACTTGGTAGTAAGGACATTAAAAATTAATTAGGAGTGTACAGCCATGCCATTCTGAAGAAGTCCGATCCCGTCTGATCTTGGAAGCTAAGCAGGGTCAGGTCTGGTTAGTACTTGCATGGGAGACCACCTAGGAAGACCAAGTGCTGTAGGCGTAAAAAATAAAAAATAAGGGATTGTAAACTGAGAAGGTCCTTGTAATCTGTGAGGTCAACCAAGGGTTGCCTTGCCTAAAAAAGTAATAATAAAATAAAAAATAAATGAATTAACTAATTAGGAGACACTGTGGGTGGGGCTGGCTGAATTCAATTGAAAAATGAGAGAGGGAATAATCTCTGTGGGCTGAGGCAGTCACGGAAGACTTCCTGGAGGAGGAGGCCACCAAGTTCAGCCCTGATGGCAGATATGACTAGAACAGGAGGAGGTGAGGAGGAAAGGCCTTCATCTGGTCACCAGGATGAAGAGCGCAAGGATGTGCTTGGTATTTCCTCCTCTGGCACCAAGTGAGTTTCTGATTTTTCTTCTCTCTTAAGATAAAAGCTCCACTAATGAGATGCTTTTTTAGGAAACAGCGCTCTACAAGGCACACGACATTTTACAGAGGGGGGCGCTTAAGCTCAGAGAGGGCAACTCCGTGAGCATGAGCATTTTGCTTAAGGAAAGACAAAGTGAATTTCAAACTCAGGTTCCAGAGACCTTAACCTTTGTCTTTTAGTGCACAGGTGAGAGAAGGCCGCTTATCGATGGATTTGAAGAGGCTCGTTGTGGCTGCCACTAGACAGGAGAGTGAGATTCCAAATGCTGCTGTTTCATCTCATTTGCTGGGGTCACCAAGCTTGAGATAGTATTTCCGGCTAATGGTGGGAGCCAGGTGTCAGGGGAGGAAGCAGGTTTCTTGTGTGGAGATTAGAGGAAGCAGAAAAAAAATAATTCATTAATGCATCTATTCATTCATCAAATATGTATTGAACATCTACTATGTGCCAGGCTTTGTGTGTGATTCACCTTGTAGTCCCACTTCCTAGTAGACACAGTTCCTGTGCTCGTGAAGTGTGCATTTTGGAGGAGGTGTCAAAAATAGTGATCAAATGATAACACAAATACAAATTTACATTCTGGAGTAAATGCTATGAGGAGCAAGTACGGGGAAGTTACGAGAGTTGTAACAGGGTCCCTGACATAATCTGGGAAGTAACAAAAAGGCTTTTTAACTAGGAAGTGACAGGTAAGCTAAAATATGAATGTTGAATAGGAATTAATAAGAGAAAGGGTAGCTTAAAGAGCATTCCAGGTATTCAGGGTCAAGGCCCTGACGCAGGAGGAGAGGCCAGCAGAGGAGGGAGAGAGTAGCTTCAAGGTGACCCTGGAGAGGCAGGCAGGGCCAGACAGTAGAGGGCCTAGAAGAATGGGGGTTTTTATCCTAGCGGCATGGGAAACTACTGAAGCCTTTTAAACTTGAAGATGCTTGAGTTGAACTGCGTTTTAAAATGTTAATCTGGCTGCTGCGTAGATAATGAATCAGACGGGGACAAAGTAGAACAGAAAATAGTTAGAAAATGAATGCAGTGGAACAAGTGGAAAGTAAAGGTGACTTCTGCTCAGGTAATGGCCACAGACACAGATACTGATGGATTCAAGAGATACATAAGAGGCACTATCAACAGAAATTACCCTAGCAAGGAAGACAGATCTCACAGGACACTTCTCCTGATCATCCAACCCAAAAGGGGGTTTCTTGGTTTCATGAAAGAGAAATTGTCAACCCAAGAGGTAACTGGAACAATCCAAAATTACCCAGCCAGGAGCAGAACCTGGCTCTCTAAACCTGAGCCCAGTGGTCCCTTTCTTGCACAGCAGACTCTTCCTGGGACAGCACTGAGGGACAGCACCACCACCAAATGCCTCTCAGGGTCTATATTAGCCTTCTCCGAAAACAAGACCCACAGTCTAGTGATATATTTCACAGTCCTTATACAAAACTGATCTTACACAAAACCCGTTCACCAGCAGTCCTTGAGAATCTACCCCTCTATTAGTTTTCTATTGATGCTGTAACAAATGACCATAAATTTAGGGGCTTAAAACAATGCAAATATATTCTCTTAATTTCTGGAAGCTGGAAGTCTGGAACCAGTTTCACTGAGTTGAATAAAGTCGAGGTGCTCGCAGGGTGGGTTCCTCCTGGAGGCTCTGGGGAGAGTCTGTTTCCTTGCTGTTTCTCACTTTTCTAGAGGCAGCCTACATTCCTTGACTCATGGCTCCTTCCTCCATCTTCAGTGCTAACACACAGTTTCTTGTTTCCATTGTTACCTTACCACCACCTTCTTCTGTCAAATCTCCTTCTGCCTCCCTCTTATAAGTACACTTGTGATTTCATTTTGGGTCCACCTGCATAATTCAGGGTAACCTCCCCATCTCAAGATCCCTAACTTAATCACATCTGCAAAGTCCCTTTTCCATCTGAAGTAACACCTATAGTTTCTCGGGCTTAAGACCTGGATACCTCAGTGAGCCATTATTCAGCCTACCGCAACTTATCCACAGTCAGGGCAAGGCAAGACTAAAAACCTTCCAGACAACCTTCTTAGGGCAATTGGGTTAATAAGAAAATTACAGACCTTGCCTGAAGTAAAAACAGCCAGGAGAGGAAATAGAAAATAGATGTTAACTGAGGATGAGCCAAGAAGACAAGCCTCATATTGAACCAAGGATGGATGCCTACGTTTTTAGGGCCACAGACACCCCCTGTTTTGAGAATAGAATGAAAGCTTTGACCCTCTCCCCAATATACCAT
>NW_011888870.1:325520-328044 GCF_000151845.1 Pteropus vampyrus
ACGACGAGGAGACAGCAATGACAAGGGCAGACAATTAAATCAGGATATGCAATAAGTTAATCCTGGGAGACTCTGGAAGAATGAAATGTGCCTCATCCATGACTGTCACCAGGAGCCTTGTGAGTCACTCCAAAGTACCTCTGGCTGCAGGAGCCTAAGGGAAAGATGCCTTTCAACCTGTTTTGCCCCTTTGTACTGCTTCACACAAGGCTGTCTCTTCTTTCTTCTTCTTTCAACTTCCACATGATTCTGCTCAACACTTGTGAGCGCTCACCACATGCCAGACACTGGGCCCAACTCTCTCTGTATCATCTCGCATCTACGTAACGACCCTGGAGGTAGGGACTCTACTACCCTCATTCAAAGAGGAAAAGACCAGGCTTATGTAAGCATAGGTGGGGGTATACGGGAAACCTCTGTACCTTTCTCTCAGTTCTGCTATAAACCTAAAACTGCTCTTTAAAAAAGTCTTTAAAAAAAAAATACCTGTAAGGATCGTGCCCAAGTACAACCAATAAGCAGCAAAATTGGGTTTCAAAATAAGGCTTTCAGATTTCACCACCTGCCTCTTAAGTATCCGATGAGTGTCTTGATTTGTCCTCAGCCATAACTTGAACTTAGGGCCTTGATAAGGAAATAAGGCCTAAAACGACAAAAAGACAATCCTTGGTGCCCTCAGCACCCACGAATCCTGCTACCGAGCAAATCAGTAATCATCAGTTCACCTGGTATCTTACTAAGCAGGGACTGTGTCCTAGTTATCTGAGTCCTCAGTACAGAGGACCCAGGAACAGAGTAAGCATTGCACAGTAGGTGCTTCTTAAGTGTTTGTCAACTGACAAGGTGGGAGGAAAGAACCATTCCTTTGACAGGAGACCATGGAACCATCTAGAAGCCATCACTACTCTTAGAACACCACAGGGCTGGGGAGTCACAATATCCTCCCACCTAAATATTGGAATTCAAAGGCTGAGTTCATGGCATAGCTTGGTGCTATTCATACCTTGTCTTTATTTAAAATTTCTATATTTTGTTTCTCATGAATTTTTTTCATTAATTTTGATTTTTTTTAAATATGATTTATTTTGCTCTTTGAGTCTTTTGAGTCACTCCTGAGGCGAATGCCTCACTTTCTTTACCCTAGTCCCTCGCTATTTTCACACTTGAAGGAAAAGTCACACTCAGGATACAGCAATCGTAGGAGTGCAAGCAGCGTGCTCTAAGCTCACAATCACAGAGTTCATGCCCAGAACATTCTAGCTCTGACGTCCCCGAGCTATGCAAATATATTTGGCAACTCCTCACCAGATCTGAACAATGCTTCAATGTTTAATTAAATTCCAAGAACACCTTTTTCATCAGCTTATAAATTCCAACTAAACTGTAAGAGGCTCCTGTTTGGCGCGCAAAGTCTTAATTTTCTAGGCTATAACCACGGCACCTTTTTTCCTTGAATATTGGTGTTTGCTACTGCCATGCACACCACACCCTCATTTCTGTTTTTGGTGGCCATGAGGTGCTGGCCATGGCTTTTCACATTCCCCATTCAGCTCTCTGGATGGCAAAAGAGCAAAATAATACCATTTCCTGCTGTTGGTTTCCTTTTCTTGATGGTTCACCTGAAGTGTGGACATTTGTACAAGAAAGCACAGTACTTCAACCTGAACTACCTTCCCTAGTTAAAACCTAATAACTAAAAACAGCTGCTCTTTTCCCAGCATCTCTAGCACATAATCCAAGGCCCAGGCCGGATGCCTCTCATACATTTCGTCCTTGTCCGAGCTTCAATTCTCTGCTCTGCGAAAGGTAGGTGATGACGGTCACTCCACAGCACTTTAAGGATGGGGCCACTCGCCCTGAGGTCATACAACTTGTAAAGAGTAGAATAGCGATTAGAAGCCGGCCCCTTTGAATTCCAAAACCTGCCCACCTCACCGACTTGTGGTTCTAGGACCCCAAAGTGACTCTCATCAGGGTCACCTGGATGTATAGCAATGAACAAATGTCAAAAGTGGCAATGGCTAGCATGGAAAACTTAGCGAATACCATCACCTCCATGGAGGCTGGATTGGGAAGGTGGGGAAGATGTCATGAAACCATTCCCACCTGAACTGAAATTAAGCCCAGACACGAGTAGGGATACTATTTGCATGACAGTTAATGACACTGAGTCTACAGTCAAGTACACTTTACACTGACTGGTCTATATTCTCTGTGACTCAGTTTCCGCTTTTAGAAAATGGGGATAATTACTTCTAACTCAAAGTCTTCAGTTAGAAGAGTTAACTAAAGTATTTAGACTAGGGCCTGATATATAGTAAGAGCTCGAAAAGTGTGAAATTATTGTTGTTGTTTTCATTGTAATGTACCATATAAAGTACTTTTGCCATGCCATCCCCAATAACTTCCCACCATCTCCAAGCTGAGTTTCAAACACCTGGCTATTTGGACAGTCATCATTCACACCCACCAAGCACTTTTCCCCACAGCTTCAGCTTGCCTTTCCTCAAGCTCTCAGGTCCTC
>NW_011888870.1:329479-353290 GCF_000151845.1 Pteropus vampyrus
TCTCCTCTTTCTTTCTTAGAACAGAAGGCAGCCCGCTTTCTCTCACCTTTCTCTTAAGTCTAACTTGCGTCCACTTATTCATTCTGGCTGCTTTTCTCAGGACTGTAACGACCGAGTGTGTGGAGGCCACAGCCAGCCCTCTTCTCAAAGGCCAGTCGCATCGATGCTAGAAAGCAATCATTTCTCACACAACCTGTCCACCTGCAGTGATTCCCAGTGGGGTCAGGCTTCCCTTGCAGGCCTCTGAGCTCTCTGAAGCCCTTCTAGCCCAGGAGGCACAGGGCCTGACGCAAACACTCAAATTCATCACCCCTACTTTCTAGTTCTGCCACCAGCGACTCTTCTGACCCCTGGACTCTGGCTGTATTTTCCTACATCTGTGATACTTGCTGCTCCCCCTGCCTTAGCTGACTGTCTTGGACTTTACTTCACCTGCTTCTATTTGTAGAATGATGTGCCACCTGCCAGGCAGGTCAAAGTCCTGGTCATGGCTGTGGGGTGTACCTGAGAGAACCTGGCCTTCGAAACCAGGTATGCTTGGGTTCCAATCTCAGCAACCCCATTACCACCTGAACCCTACTTCATCCATCTGCAAAATACAGGGTTCCATAAAGTTAGATAGAAGCAAGGGGGGTGGGGGAGGAGATATTTTATTTTGCAAACTGAAGATGTCCTTAATAGCATTATATATATTCGCCTGGACCTCTAAAAACTTAATGGACATCCTGTAGTGAAAATAATACCTGTCTCACAGGACTAGCTTGAGGATTAAAGGGGTTAACATATGCAAAGTGCTTGAATTCTTGCCAGGTCCTTAGAAGAGACTCAAAAAATGGTTCATTCCCTCTCTCTCTAGCCCAAACTGGTCCTTTTCCCACCTACACCATTAAAACACGTGTTACATCACAACTGCTTATTCTGTGCCCTCTAGTCCCATGCTAGGTGGTCTTAATTACAGTCCTCTTCATCTTTCTACGCCACTGCCAGTCAGAAACATTTACTTGCTTGGAAGGGATCAAAACCAGGGCTGGTTATTGTCATTTTCACCTTGTCTTTTGGAGTCCCATGGAGCTCAGGATTTTTACCAAAGTATATCCTGGCAGTTGCAACTGTATAGTGCTAAAACTTTAAAGTCAAGACGCTTATTTCATAGATGCCCAGATTTCTGGCAACAACTTGTACCTTGTCTACTTGGAGAAACGAATGGATCTATATATGACTTGGAGCCTCTGCAGAGGTTTGGTTTAGATTGTCTCCAGCTACACGGGAAGATACGTTTTCCAAGACCAAGAATTTATCGGCATTACCTACATCTGCAAACCCGTCAATTATGTATGCTGTATATTACTTTGAAAAAATAACTGTGCTTTGTAACTAAGATTTTCTTTTTGTTTGATCGTGGCTGTGGGCTGAATTAATGTGACAAAAAGGGTTGTTGGAGAGAACTTTATTATAAAGATGTGGTAATAATTGCTTTCCAGAGGAAGTAACTAAATACGCCCCAGTCTTGTTAAAAAGTACACATCTGATGAAATATACATGGGATTGCAATAGAAGAACAGCTCGAACTTGCTTAGGTTTTTAAACAACAGATACAATTTAATTCAGCCTCCTCCCCACCCCCCATAATAAAAAGCTCACAGACTATTTCAGTGCCTTGCATCGCAAAGACAAGATGCATATACATCTGTGCATAAGTTTGCCTATGTGTGCATGTACTGCCCACACTGTTCCATTTTAAATCTCTACTCTTCTCTGTTTCAGAACAAGATAAATCACCAGGTGATGGCTTCTAGGCACAGGGATGGGAACATGGTACTTATTTCATAATACTTCTCTCACCCCCTGTAAGTCTAGCCTTCTCAGGCCCTGGAAAGACACAGCAGAAGAGCAAAGGCCACAATTCTGCCCCTGGCACTCCCACTGAAGTTCTACAACTAGCATGAGAGAACAGTATACATCAGGGTTTCTCAAGCGTGTTCGTCCAAGGACCTCTTTCGATGAATTATCTCACAGGATTAATATTTTATGAATCGGTTTGGAAATTATTGCTTTGCCAAGGATGCCTTCGCTCAGAGAATAATTTAGAAGAGAGAGGCCGTCCTGTTATATTCTTACTTCTCATCATTTGTCAACCTTGATTGGCTCCCAGTTTTTCACTGAGGGCAGAGGAGTAGAGATTTTAAAGGGCTTATGCAAGCTCTCCTAGGAAACTCAAATCTTCTGGAAAATACAGTTGATTCTTGAACAATACGGTTTGAACTGTGCTGGTCCACTTATATGTGAATCTTTTTCAATAAATACTTGTACTGTTTTTGATGAGTGTTTGGGAGTTTGTGGATACAGAGGGCTGACCATATACATTGATCTACACTCTTTTATGTAGGGGACTTGAGCATCCACAGATTTCAGGTATCCAAGAGGGGTCCTGGATCCTATTCCCCACAGATACTGAGGGATAACTAAGTTTTAGAGAAGTCAAAAGATACATGGATTTTCGACTACGTGGCGGGGGCGGGGGAGGGTGGTCAGTGTGGGGATTGGCATCCCTAACCCCTACATTGTTCAAGGGTCAATCATAACTCAAAGACCAAATGGCCTCCCAGAGACAAAGGCTAGATCACTTCCTTATTTGTCATCTCCATCACTAGGATACACCACTACACAACAGTAGATGCTCAGGTATGTGTTCGATTCCTTGATCATAGGTAATTCATTTGTAAGAGCAGAAAACCGTCAGCCATCTTTCCCCCTCCAACAGGGCTCAAATAGGCACTCATTTCTGGGCCAAAATCATGAGTACTAACTTCCTTTTTGTTGCCCAAGGATAACCCGGGGCAGGACAAGAGGAATCAGTAAACCTGCGCTCCCGGATATTCTGGAGGGATAGCCTCGGTACTGGGAGAACACTTATCAGAAGATAAAGCCTATGACAGAAACGCCACACCGTTATCACCCTTGAAGAATTAAATGGTGCAGTAGCACATAGGCGCTTGCCCCCTCTCTACCGGGTTCTCCTAGACTAGCCACAGTGCGTTTCGTCTCCTCTGACTGCTGCACCAGTTCTCAGGTGAACTCAAATTCCGGTCCCACACTTCCTTGGGCCCCAGATCTCCGGAGAGATAACTGAAGGTTAGGACTTCTCAAGGCTGACACCTGTGGAATCCATGTATCCCCTTCCTTGCCCGCCAGGATAGGATCCTTGCTAAATGTAGAGTTTAGGGGATTATCATTCAATTAGAAAGCTATTCTAATTGATAAAACAAAAAATTAGCTGGCTCACTCAGATGAGAAACTAGCTGGATTAACAAAGGCACTTTACAAAAGAAAAGTTTACCAAATTTGCAGCCTAGAAAATGTCTCTGTTAAGTTAGGGGTGAGGTTTAAAATAAAAGAAAAAAAAAAAAACATTAACCTGGTAGGAAAAAAAAAAAAAAAGTTCCTGGAAGCAAACACGTACAATTAACTGATACAGCTATGTCATATTTTCCTTCTTTCTGTGAGGCTAAGTTAATCCAAGACAGAACATGGTCACTTCAGTAACAACTACAAAATAACATTAAAAAGTTAAATTTGAGAGCATTTTGGCGGAGGGCAAAGCACTCTGTAAAGCCTTCCATGTACACTATTTTATTTAATCTGCACAATGATTCAGTGATGTCTGTGGTATTTTATCCTATTTTTCACATAAAAAACTGAAGCTTAGAGAGGTTAAGAGACCTACCTAAGATCTCCTAGCTGCTAAGTAATGAAGCTGGAATTTGAACCTAAATATATTTGAATCCAGAATCAGACTCTCAACCAGTACACTCAGCAAGACAGGCTATAACTTCCTCCTGGGCTGTGACATTTAAGAGGGGCCACACCAAAATTCCTGTCTCCTTTTTACCTAATGGTTATTGCGTGCCTGCTATGGTCCAAGCTCTGTCCTGGGTGCCCTGCATTTATCATCACTGAGCATTTACAGTAGTGCTTTGATGTGGGCCATACCTTCATCTAATATACAGATAACTGGAGCTCAGAGAGGTTGTGTCCCATGTCACCCTGTCAGGAAGTGGCAAAGCCAGTATTCCACCTCAAGCCATGTCTCAGTTTAAAGTCCATAACTGTTACCCCCCTGGCTACCGACCTTCATCTCAGAAATTTCCATTTACGAATCTGGAAAAAAACTCAGATGCTTGGTACTACTAGTATATACTGAGACCCATGACAAATTTTCCTCTGCGACTCTCCAGAGTAATCTCTTGGTCTCCCCAAATTTTGAAAACGATGCAGCTGACCCCAGGCACCCAGCATTGACTCAAAATGTAGTCCATCATGCTGAAATTTTTCAAGAGAACGTTAGCGGCAGATGTTCCTCCAGTTATAAAATTCCTACTAGTTGTGTCATGGAACACGGAGGCTTGTGTGGGAGTCTGGGCCTCCCTCCAGCTCTTTCTAGGGTTCCTGCCTGGCTTCCTTCACTTATGAATTGTTTTGGGGGTAGGAATGGCAAACTCGTTTTCTCAAAGACCAGATGAATTCCCTGAAGGTGGCAGGCTCTAGTGATTCGATTTCTCCAAGCCTCTTTATGTTCAAGGGAAGTAAAAGGCATTTATTAGGTCCACTAGACTATTTAATAATGGCCGACACACATTCTGAGGTCAGGAGCAGGGACATTTGCTATGGAGGGGAACAAAAAATGGAGCCATACCAAATAGAGAGCTTTTAGAGCATGGTTAGGGGAGTCCTGCAGAGAAGTGTGACATCAGGTGCCAATTGCCTTAGCAACTAACAGATGTGTTCTCTCTCCACCACCCAATACACAATGGGTTTAAAATCCTTCTCTCCATTTCCCACTCTTAATAGCACACAGTAGCATGTGTGGGGCCCAAGTGCGTGCCTTGCAGAGACTTTGGACAGTTTTCGAAGAATTTCTTCTCCTTTCCTCCCAGGCTGGCTTCATCTTCCTGCTGGAGACGTATCTGCAACTCTCACACAGCACTGGGCTTTCATCTCAGAGGACAGCTTCATGTAAGGTTAACCCAGCCCGCTCTCTACCCTGTGCATTTTCCGTTATCAAATATTCTAGTGGACCTAATAAATGCCTTTTACTTCCCTTGAGCATACGGGGGCTTGAAGAAATCGAACCACTAGAGCCTGCTGCCTTCAGGGAATTCATCTGGTCTTTGAGAAAACGAGTTTGCCATTCCTACCCCCCAAAACAGTTCTCAGTTTCTCGTGCCCACCTAAAAGGATAATAATATCTACACCATTACTATGCCAGGAAGAAAACTGTTTTTTTTTTCCCCCAGGAGGCAGAAACACATTTCCTGACTGAGCCTAGGAGACAAAATGCAAAAATTTGAATTCGCTTTTCTTAAGAATATGTTGTTAAAATATCTGGGATCTGTCCCTGAGTTCTGTGCAGTCAGCAGTTTCCCCAATGAGTTCATTTATTTTTCATGCTGACTGGAACTAGAGTTTGATTTTTCCCAGTCCTGTTTCTATCCCCTCTGGAAACTTTCAAAGGAAGGACCCTGATGTCTAGGAGATGAGCAGCTTGGAAGAGAAGTATGGACAGGCTAGCCAATGAACACAGCCCACAGAGGTCTCTTGAGGAAGGCGACGCTGGAGAGCATGTCTCCGTGATTTTTCTCCACTTTTCTTCCTGAAGTTCCCCAGACAGAGCAAGTCTCTGAGAAAGCTCTGGTAATGCTTGTAATGCTTCATCACACATGTCACAACTTCATGAGGAAGAAAATGCAATGCGGTACAGGGGAGAACCAACACACATGCTGAAGTCAGGAGCAGGGGCACCTGCTTTCGAGGGGAATGAAAAAGGCTCTGGTCAAAACCATGAACGTAGTAGTGTCTTGAAACAGACAAACAAAAATTCCCATGAGATGAGCCCTAAGGATAAGAAAAAATCATTCCCCATATTCCCTTACCTGAGTCCCAGAACTATGTGCTTGCCTTCTTCCGAACTTTGTGGAGAGTTCTAAAAGGACAAGGATGCGACCTATTTGAGGATCAGAATTCAATGTACTGATCAGCCCAGTCCTTCAGTCTGTCCTCCTGGCATCAAGGAGCCCAAGCAGGTTAATAGAGTTTGAAACCGTTAGATTAAAAAGGGCAGCATTTGCTACAATTGGACCAACACACTGGAGCTGTCCCTGGTGCTGTCTCAATGGCTACTGCAGCCTGGGCACACAGAGTCTTGCCTATTGAGCTGCCTGTGGCTCCTGCCCTTGTCCAACTCCCTGTCGTTCCTCTTCCAGTTACATAGTTTCAATTTATGCCTTTACAACCGTACCCATTCTTAATCTCCCAATTTTCTGCAACACTGCCCAACCTCAGTGGACTGAATTTCATCTCTTGAGATCCTCTGCCCACAACCCAGGTCCACCACTACTCCAGATCACTGATTGCAAACACATTTAGACTTCATCCTGAGATGAATGTGGGGCTGTTGGAGGGCTTTAAATAGAGGAGTAACACCAGTACAGTTGACCTTTAGGAAGGTCAAGGAGATCTTAGTGCAAAGAAGGAGAAGAAAATGGGAAACTAGTTAGCAGCTGATGCATTAATCTGGGCAAAATATAATAAACTATACAAGGGTAATGACAAAGGAGATAGAAAGAAGATGGTGGTTTCAAGCAATATTCAATATTCTGGGCTCTAGAATCAGCAAGATAGCCCAAAGTTTCTGGCTAGACATAGGTAGGATGCTACTGCCAAATACTGAGTTGAGAACACCAGAGAAGGAACAAATTTGAAGGGAAAACATGCCAAATTCAATTTTGTATGTATAGAGTTGGGGCATTTGTGGGATATCCATCTGGAAATGCTAAGTGGACAGTTGAATATAGAACTGAAACTCAAGAGACACATCTGGACTCAGTATAGAGGTGTTGGCATTGTCATCCATAGGTGATGATCAAGGGCATGTGGCTAATTATGGAAACTCCAAGTCAGAAGAGACCTAAGACAGGACCCTAATAAACCCAGTTCTTGATACTTTGGAATATATTTTTTCAAACTGATTGATAAGTGGCATAGAGATAGATAGGGGATCACACAGAGCACTGTGTGTCAGGACAGCCAAACGAAGAGAATGTTTCCCTAAAGAGTGGCCCATGGTGTCACATAATACTGAGATCACATAAGATTAGACTTGAAAAGTATCTACAGGATTTAATGACAAAGAGATCTTAGGTGACCTCCATCTGGTGAGCCTTTCACTGCAGAGAGTGGGAGAGAATGAAGCCAGTGCAGAGTGAGCTGAGGAGAGACTGGAAAGTGAAGAATCGGAAGAGTGAACGGGTACAACTCTTGGAGAGGTTTGGCTGTGAAAGGGAAGGAAAAACCAGAGGAGTGGGCTGAGGACACCATGGAGAGTGTTATTTTTATTTTTGTTGTTGTTGTTGTTAAGATGGAAGAACTTTAATATATTTAAATGCCGACTGCACTGAGCCAAGTGAGGAGAAGTTAAAGATGAGAAAGGAGATGACCGGTAGATAGAGATCCAGGAGGAAGCAGCGGGTGGGATCTAAGGCACAAGCATCTCTTCCCTGGAGAGAGAGGCACAGAGGTCAGAGCCCACAATCCATAAGTAAGTGCGTAGCTAGAAGTTAGGGAGTTCCTGCCAACCTGCATCAGATGCCAACAGTAACACACTCTTGTTCCACCATTTTATCACTCAAAAGAAATAAAATTTGTTCCATCAGGGAAACTGGAACATATTGGTGGGTGTTAGGAAGAGACAGATTTTGATTTAAGAGAGGAAAGAAATTTCTAACAACTGGAGCCATCCAGCAACAGAATGGCAGCTGTAGTGAGCTGTCTATCAGAGGCGGTGTTCAAGTCGAGAACAGAATGCTGTAGCCTTCCTGGCCAATCTCAATGAATCTTGTACTGGAAAGAAGCTTGAGCCATCAACTAACTTCTGCTTTAGAGGTAGCCTTGACTCTTTCCCAGTGATTCTAGAATCTGCTACTATTTTGTCCATGAGAGACGCCGGGGGTTCTTGGACCAACAGCTCTAGAGCTGACCTGTGTACTGGTACCCCTAGAGGGTGTTCGGGAGAAAAACTTAGTCACTAATAAACAACCCACACCCTGTCATTTCACTATTGAAACTTTATACTGTGGGGCCTTGCTTTACCCTCAAGAATTCCCTGTGAAAATGCGAACATGTTCAGAAGAGTTTCCATTTTACAATGGCATCAGCCAACATCTGAAAGCAGATCTCCATAAACATGGGCCATTCATAGTCATGGCTGAGAACGGTAGTACTATACTGCCAGGGCATCCAGCTCCATCAGTGTCATCAGGTTGATCATTGGTGAGTTACTTAGCCTCTTACAGAAGATCAAAACTCTAATATGTATAAAATACTCAGCACATAGTATTCACTCAATGAATATTCATGAAATGCACAAACGGGGTGATAATGCCAGTAACCTACGACAGAATGTAGCTACGGCTGATGAGAGCATGCTAAAGAAATGGCATTTACTTCATAATCCTTCCTCGAAATTTATAACTTGAGATTTGCCTAAATCCCAGCCTTTTAGATGATTGTCTTTCAATGTTATAATTATTAGCTGACCAGGAAACACAAATATATTTGTATCTCCAATGAAAAAATGCTCTCATAAAGATTAGCCGAGAAAGTATTCAGGTTCCTTTTCATTATGCTCTAGGAGGATCATTTCAGCTCAGCTAAGGATACTGTCTTGATCATATTGGTAACTGACACCTATTTTCTACTTTCTATGACCCAAGCAGCTTAATTGCAAATGTCTTCTGTAATCCTCACAAAATCCCTGTAGGGCCAGTGTTAGTCCCATTTCACAGATGAAAAAGTTTTAGTAGCTTGTCCTAGGTAATTACTTGCTGCTAATTACAGCAAGTAATTAGCAGGGTCAGAACTCAAAGTCAGGTTTGTCTGACCACCAAGCCCACATTTGCTACTGTGCCCCATTTCTTCTCCATTGAAGACTCGCCTAGATGGTAAGCCTCTTGCAATCAGAGTAAAGCCTTTGTCTTCTCTGTGCTGTCTAGCCCCATCACACAGGAAGGGCTTAATAAGTGATTGTTAAATTAAACTCCCAAGTACATAATAGGAGCCTGGCACTTTCCAGATTGTTAGCCACTGTTGCTTTGTCCTGAGCCTCACCTAACTTCCAACAAACAAGAGTCCACTAATAAACTTGAGTCCCAAATCCTCTTTATATCCATCCCTAAGAAATAAACCCTGGACATTCCAGAGCCCATAGGAAGTCTACTGCCTGGTCTATAAGCTCATGGAGAATCTACACTTCACACAGTCTGTGGTAACCAGCACTGGAAATTTACCTCGTATTTGGTACAAATGGAATCAAGAAAAGCCAAGACTGGAGGGATGCAGCACAAAGACAAAGCCTCTAGAGTGGCTAAATTAAGAAGGTAATCTCACACTTCTGGCTGAGCCCAGCACATTCATTCCAGGCTCTCTATTGCCCAGTCTTCCCTGCCCCATGCCTCTTCGCCTCCCACCAGGATACTCTCCAATTTGGCTCATACACACACCATTTCTTCCTCTGTGGTATGATTTATAGCACTTCCTTCATCTGGCTTGCCTCTTCTCAGTACTTTGTCAATTCCTACTTATGCTTCAAAGATCACCTCCAGGAAGCCTTCCCTGACTCTTCCATCCTATTTAATCCTCACTTCCAACCCAAAACATAGTTTAGGCATAACTATGTATAGCCTCGTATCAGTCACCAATGCTTCATGCCTATATCCCGAGCCTCTGCAAATAGACTGAGCATCCTTTGCAAATAAGAATAATGCTTTCTATTCTTCCTTCCCCCATTCCAGCACCCAGGTCATTGCTCAATGAGCCCAAAGACACAAACCTAACTTCTCAAGCTGAGATACTCAGAATACTCCACCCCAGCAGGCATGGGAAGTGCCCTTTCCATCAAACCCAAGAGCAATCCTCATCCCTTTGGCTTTCCCAAATTATCTCTAACCTGATTATCCTTCTCCCATGGAACACAGAATTCTCCAAGGAGGCCTGGATGGATGCTGACCCCAGCTCTTCAGCTAATTGCTCTCATCCTCTTCCGATACAAGTAAGGAAATATCCCTGCCAAAGCAGTATAGTCCTGGAAAGATGTTAGTGGTGACTCATGCAATGGGGAGGAGGGGCAGAAAAAGAATGAGAGAAGAAAAGAGAGAGTGTACGGGCTGGTTATGGAGCCACAGAATGAGGCACATTACCAATTTAGCCAATTATGCTGCTGAAGCAATTAAATAACCTCGCAGCGGTAGGAGGATGTATAAACAGAGCCCACAACACTACCCTGGAGGCCAGCAGGAAAACAAGCTTGGCTGCTACGGTGGAAAGTCATTGCTTTCATCTCTTCAGCATCCTCTTCCCCCTTTTCTTCTGTTAATAGAAGCCCTATCCTCAGGAAACCTACTCCATGCATTTGGGGTAAGGACTCACTTCTAGGCGAGGTGGGCGTTGCACCAAGATTAGTTGACTGTGTCTTCCCCCTGCCTCAGTGGTCCTGGGTGTACCACCCAGGAGAGCTGATGAGAATCATGTCTAAGAACGGAAATAGAGATACTGCAAGAAGTCAGTCCTTCCTCCTCTTGGATTATAAACTTCGAAGATGCTGGCTTGGAACTGCCGGTAGCCATCTCTCCTTCCAAATGGGGGGAGTTTGCCTGAGAATAAAGGCGATATGCTAAGGGGAGAAGAGCCAAGAGGTGGAAGGAAAGTAGAGTTTTGATCCTTCATTTGAGCCCTAGATCCAGCCATGCCTGCAGTCCGCGGACTTAGCATGTCAAAAAGACAAAAATCTCTTCTTTCCCTCAAGATAATTAGATATGAATTTCTGAAGTTTGGTTTGGTTTGGCTTGGCTTGGCTTGGCTTGGCTTGGTTTAGTTTTTTGTGAAACAGAGACCCAACTAACATAGTCACTGAGCTTGGGAACTGATATTCTATGGGGAAAAGATGCCAAACACAGAGAGAGAGAGATCTATAAAATAGAATCACTCCCACATTTTAATGAAGCTGCAATTCAGCAGGACTTTCAGCCTCCTGCAAAGCGGAAGCAATCGACCAAACTGAACTTAAACCAACAAGAGAGGTACGGCTCAGAGCATTGTCTCAGTCTCCCTTTGACATCCAATCTAACCCGAGCTTCAGCACAGCTGCAGTGCAATCCTAATTCGACCACCGCCAGGTCCTGTGCACCCCAGCCCAGAGCCGGGGCATTGTCTGACAGGCTCCCACCTATGCCCAGAGTCAGCTTTTCTAATGTCCTTCCCAAATGCTGACCACCATGTGAGATTTCCCATAGCCACCTTCCAAAAATGAAGGGTGGCGCCAAGTCTCGCTCCCGAAGGCTTCCCAATGTGTCACTCTGCTCTCATTTCCCAGGCAGGATGCCAATGAGGCACCCACTACTCCCTGGAGGGCAGAGAAGCGACTTCTTAGTTAAAGAAAAGGTCTATACCTTCAAGGTGATTTATGCAGGGACCTAAGTCTTCCTGCCGTAGACACTCACTGCAGCAGAGGTTCTCTGGGCAGGGCTGGCATCCATGCAAAACTACTCCAGCCCACTAAATCACCTTGCATACTCTCCATTAGATGTCCCTGAGGGACTCGAGGTGGGATACAATGCATCCCCTGGCGCCATTGATAGCCAGCGGTGGTAGAATGCTGATTCTACATGGGACTTCGTGGTGGACTCAGAAGATAAGGGAATATGAGAAAAGAAAAAGACAAGCCACTTTCTCTCGGAGCTGATTCTTGGAGCTCAGTTTAGGACTTTGTGCTTTTTTTATAACCACAAACTAGAGCCAAGATAGAGGTTCTCAACCCTAGCTACACATTAGAATCACCAGGGTAGGTTTAAAACTTTCTAATGCCTGAATCCCACCTACACACACACACACACACACACACACACACACACACACACACACACACACACACACACACACCAGGATTTTCAGAGAAATCACCCCAGGTAGAATTGAGAACCGTTGAGCCAAGACAGCACCATTCTTCCATCCACTTCCTGTCACTTTCAAGACACCTTCAGTACAAGTGGCCCAGAGGAGACAAAGATGACAGCAGGGTCTCCCTACCTCAACCCTCTCTCTCTGCTTCCTTAAGGCACTCACGTTTCCAGCTGTCATTGAGCAGGACTTCCCCAAATGTTGAGGACCCCAGAAACTGGAAGCAAAGTCATCAGAGAATAGAAAACAGACTACAAGCCAGCTGGTCGTCAGCTCTTCCAGGTGCTTCTTCAGGACGGCAGCTGTTGAATGGACGTCTTAGATGGGTGCATGGATGGGCGAAATCACTGATCGAGTGGAGAGTGGGCTTGGTGCTTGGTCGCCCCACCCCCGTCATGGCAGCCTGGATGGGCTGGACCACTCAGACTCTCTCCTTTGGGATTGGAACATAATTTCCAGGGCTGATCTCAGTTGGCATTTAAATGGCAAAAACATTCTGACCCATGTGCAGAGAGGACCAGGCCACTGAGAGAGAAGAGGGGGATAGACACCCACGAGAAGCAGGAAGAAGCCACAGGGAGGAAAGTTGCCTCATCTTTGGGTGCCTTTCAGGCTCCTGCTGCAGCCCATCATGAAGGTCAGCAGCCATCCCCACCTTGGGCTCCCAGAAACCCCCCAGTGGTGACCAAGGTGACCGATGCCAGCTTTTCCTGATCCCTCCTCACCACGGGAGCTGCGTGTCACCATGGAAAGAAAGAATCCAGCTCCAGAGTCCAGAGAGGGGCTTTACCATGAGGGACCTTGGCCACATTTCCTAACTTGCCTATGCTCGGTTTTCTCATCTGCAAAATGGGGGGGCTGGTAAGCATTAAAGGGGTTAATACATGTCACAGTCTCCAAAAGGTGCCTGCCATATTAGCTCTTAAATAAATTCCAGTAAAAGTCATATTTTGCTTCTCTTGAATAAAGTACTCTTTCTTTCTGGTCCCAGGAAGGAAGACAGACTGCCTAGTACCCCAGTGGGTCAGCTGAATGGCTTTCCTGTGATGCATGGTGGCGTTTCACTGTATGTAAGTCCATGGGAATCACACAGCCAGTAGCCCAAAGAGCTCAGTGTCTAGAGTAATATGAGCTCTGATCCTGGCCCTTAAGAATTTTGCCTCCTGGTTAGGGAAATCAGGTATGTATAAGAAAAAAAAATGATAATAAATGCCCAGCGAAACTGTGGGTGGTTACTGAGGGAGGTTAGTAGACAGCGGTCGCTGAAAACATCAGGCCTGATCGGGCTGGTCAGGGAGGAGCTGGGATTTCAGTCGCCATGTGGTGTGATGCCAGGCACAGCAAAGCATCCTCACCATACTCCACTCCACTCCTGCTGGGAGAAACTGGAATTGCCACTGAAAGGTGCTTTCCACAGTGTAAAGATTTCTAATGATCGCACTTCCACCCAGGGCTCGTCAGATTCTATTTTTAGATGAGGAGGTTTGGGTTTGCGTTTAACCAGAAACCAGTGTCCATTTTGCTCCCAGAGGCGGGATGGATGGAGCCAAGCCTGTGTCCCTGCCAGGGCCGCCTGCAGATGGTTCCCAGAGCTCCTGGATTCCCGCATGTCCACCAAGGGACATGCTCTGTCTTGGCCCCTTGCTCAACTAATGAAGAGCATTAGTTCAGGATAAATACCCCCAACCTTTCTCCCCTCAGGGTGAGAGGCCAGACTCATCCTGAGGTGTGTTTTGCACAATTTCCCAGACAGCCTGCAGCAGCAGGACTGAACCCCAGCAGCCCGCCGTGGCCTCCAGTCATTGGCTTGCCCTGCCCTGAGTTTCCTCCACTGTCTGGCTCACTTCCCCAACTCCCTCATGGTGATTCCTGAGATCACCTCCCAAACGAACTGCTCGCACTAAATCCTCAACACAGGGTCCATTTTTAGAGGAACCCAAACTGAGCCAAGAGCCTACTGGCCAAGTGGGGAGTGGGTGACTCTGAGGAGACATTGCCCCACCATCCCGGTGCCAGCTTCTTCTGGTGCAGCCGGGAACATTGTTCCTGCCTCCCTCCCAGCAGATTCTAGTTATATTTGTTTCTGTTCCCTGCTAATCAACACCGTTTGATGCTGCTCGATAGGTCTCTGCTCCTGCAAGGGAATTAGCAATATTTCCTGGATTTTTTTTTTTTTAATAAGCTTCTTTATGGGGGTTTTATGGTGCTCAGCAGCTACACTTGAACCAAATGAGCTATTAGGTATAGACAGCGGAAGTCAGCGAATCCCTGCACAGGCCCCTCTCACTTACCCATCGAAGTGAAAGTGGAGCCCAAGTTAGACATTTTAGGTGGACTGAATCTCCTCACGGATAAATAAACCAACCAGTTTCCCCGTTTGGCATGCAGGCTGGGTGTCAGTGAGCAGAAGCAAGCCATTAACCTGGCTGCTGCAACAATCCAGCTCCCTAATGGATGGCAACCCACACGGCCTGGGCGATGAGGGTGGGAAAGGTCAGGACACGAGCTCAGAAGAGGTGAGACAGGTGAGACAGGTGAGGACGTCATGCAGATGCATATGACTCCCTCAGCAGGACTCTCTCTGTTGGTCAATTTCAGCCCTGTTTCAGTAAATGCCATTCTCCTTTGAAGACTAGAATGAGATGAATTCACAAGGAGCCACATGGATCAAAAATGAGGCATATGGAAATCAAAAATAAGCCGTGCTTCCTGAATATACTGAGGGCTTGATCACTCAGCAGTGCTCAAAGGCAGGGTCATTTACTAAATGTATTCTGGCTCCCAGGACAAGAAAAAAGAACATAATTCATCTGGGGACACAGTATTCCCTGGTGACCCAGGGACACAAACTATGAGACTGGATCTGTTTCCCTTCCTATAACCCAAGTAGATGCAGAAGGCTGAAACCAGGAAGGCTGGAGGTAGGAAGTAAAAACACTCCCAGATCACACAGGGCTTTCCACTTCTGCCATGCTCGGGAAGGAAGTTGGGAAGAGGAGAGAAGAGAGAGAGAAAAGAAGGTAGAGAAAGAAAAACACGCAGCTGAGGAGACAGCCACCATCCAAAGGATAAAATCCATTTGGAGCGAATGCGTATCAGAACTGCCAACACCAACCCCTTCATTCAACAAATAAATCCTGAGCACCTACTATGTGCCAGTCACTGAGCCAGGCCCTGAGAATATGAGATGCATGTGGTACACCCCCGCAAGAGTTTCCCACTAAGTGGAAATGAAGAAGTTGAAAATGTGTGTGTGTGTGTGTGTGTATATATATATATATATATATATATATATATATATATATATATATATATATATATATAAAATCAGTGAATGTCAAAGAATTGTTACCTAAATAAAATCATAGATAAGGATGTTGAACTAATACAACAGGGAGTAACATCATCTGGCTGTAAGGCGAGTTTCCAGAGTCTTAGAGTGAGGTCTATGAAAATAAGGCCTGAGCAGAAGTCAGCCAGAAAAAGGAGGCTTGGGGAGAGGGATTTTCTAGGCAAAAGAAACAGCAAGTGCAAAGGTCTCGAGGGCAGAAAGCACGACTTTTTTGAAGAAGCTGAAGAGAGAATGTGAGCAAGAGGGTGGTGGGAGAGCCTGGAGAGGCAGAGAGAGGCTTAAACATGAGTGAACGGTCAAACTGTAGAGAGATCCCACCAAAGAGGGTGTCCGTGAACGGACGTTTATTCTGTAGAACTTCCTCAGAATGCCATGTAGAGAGGGAATATGAAAGAGAAGTTAAGGGACACAAAAGAATGAGCAAAAAGTAAGGAAAACAGATAATGGAGGAAAGACTGTTTGTTATCTGAAGACATGAATTTTCCAAGATTAAAGACAGACTCCTCAGACTGAAAAAGCATTAGTCATGAGCAAGATAAATTTAAGTAGTTTCAGAATTGCTAACCTATACCCTTGCAAGAAACAAATTTACTAATTAAAGTGTTGTGTTTGCATGCAATTCTTTTTGCCTTTTATTAGCTACTGTAAGTACATATTGTTTTTCCAAGGTTACTTCTGTCAGCTTCTTTCTTCCCCATACCCCTCAGTGTGATTATGTGATTCATTCCTAATACAGTGAGATTCATTTGTTCTGTTCTGCATTCCAACTCCATCCCTCGCCACACACACACACACACACACACACACACACACACACACACGCACACACACACATCCTGGTTGATTTTTTGTTTACATACAATAAAATATATTCTTTGTGGTTGATAGTTCTATGCGTTTTGGTAAATGCTTGGTCATGTACCCGCCATCACAGTCCCATATGGACACATCCACCTATGATTTAGGGTCTATAATAATGGACTCAATTTTACATATGAGGAATTGGAAGCAGAAAGGCATAAGTAACTTAGCCCAAGGTCATCCACTAATAAGCATAAAGCTGAGCTTTTGCTTTGGGTGTTCTTGGCTCCAGAATATCAGCTTAAAAACCCTACGCTACACCATCTTGGATTTCCACGCCAAACCCAAATCTACATGAACATTTGATTGCCAGAAACCCTATCACAAAGGGATCCCAAATGTGCATCTGCTGGAATCCTCAGTCACTGACACCTCTAGGGACATGTGGAAAGCCTGGCCTAACTTTTTAGAATCACAAGGACAAAACTAGCAGCACCCCTTTTCAAACCGTCAAATAGGTTAGCATTGGGGAGCAAGGAGACAAATCTTAACCTCTAGCTCAGGACTGAGTGAGGATTAGTTTAAACCTCCAAGCTGTTATCCTTTGAAGGTACAGATCATATCTTATTCTTCCCTATATCCCTGGTACTTGGCACGTGGCAGATGTTCAATCAACATTTATGGAATGAATGTATGCATCAAAGAGAAAGATTATAAACTTAAATATCGAGGTGCCAGAGAAGAGCCATGAGCCACAGGACATACTCCCTCTTACAACTGCCAATCTACATCCTTCCCATCACAGGACAAGCCTTACACTCCAGTCCTCCCCGTTTTACTGTTAGAGTGTCAGGCATTGCAGAGGCCAGAGACAGGCCTGACCCGTCAGCTAAATGATGGATAATGACATGGGGCTTGGTGTTTCTAGCCACATGAAACTAGGTGGCAATGCAAGACAATATGAAGCAAACACATGGATGGATGATGGGTGGAGAATAAATGGGTGGACAGACGGATGGACAGGCAGAGGGATGGAACAGAAGATCTGGACTAAAGGGAAAGGCTACATTTACATACGCCTTGAGGACAGGATTTCTTGTCCTCCTTTCTAGCCATAGCACCGGTGCCTAATGCGTTGCCTTGCACGTGGTTTCTCAAGAAACATTTGTCGACTAAAAGAGGAAGGAAGAGGCAGTTGCGGACAAGGGGTCTCCCCGCGCCAAATGCCAAAAAGACAGCGGCGCTCTTAGCCCGCCCATGTACTCATATGAATTTGACTCCTGGGTCTCAGCTTCTCTGACGGGTTTTACCAATGCTGGTGAGGAAAATTCAAAGATAACTTTTTCTGGGCTGATTATTGTACCCACAGCCCACATAAGTTGGGAAACATACATAGTAAACAGGCTTTCTAAAGCCCTCGTAGAGGAGCACAGCGTAGAGGGGCAGGACTTTGCAAGGGTCCCTGAGGAGATCTGCTTGGATACCATCAACATTCTTCACTGCACCCACGAGAATCTACAGGCGGTGATGTTCAGAGTCATGGCCCTCCTTATGCGATCCAAGGAAAGCAGTGCAGCGACATCCAGGGAGAGCCTCACCAGAGGGAGCAAGCCTGGATGAGCATGCAAAGGCAAGCGGCCAACAGTCTATGGTGGCAGATGTTCTGGGCCTGACTGTATGAAACAGAAAATCTTATTTTTAATGCGCATCACTTTCTTTTTGTCATGTTGGGTTCTGGGAAGGAGAAATGAGTACATATTCTCTATTTCACCTTGAAAAACAGTCTTCTATTCAACAATTGCTTATGCAGGATCATGCTTGTTGAGCCAACAAGAGCATCACACTGAACCCGAAATCAGTGTGAATGTGCTTGACTTAAAAATAACTGGGGTGTTGCTTGGTCCCCTGGGCATTCCTTGAAGAACTCCTGCCACGGAAAGGCTCTGCTCCTCCGGGACAAAAATTTACAAGGGAACACTGAGTTTCATACATCACAAAATTATTTCTGCAGAAGCAAGCTTTTCTCTTTAAGACACGCAAAACCACAACAAATAGCCCAGCTTTGAAGAAAGTTCTTCATAGAGATAGCAGGTGAACACTGGCTCTCCAAATCTGCAAATTAGGATTCGGGACACATTGCCTGTCATGGTGGAGCAGGGCTTTGTTAGCAAAACCAGTTTCAAGGTTTGTCCAGATCCATCAGAGGCACACCCATGAATCTCTCATGCCAACTCTGCGGGGACCGCTGTGCAACCTGGTGCATTTCTCATAGAGTCGTCTGGGGGATTCTCTGTCCTGTCACTCACCCTCTCACCATCCACCAGAAGGAACATTTTCTTCCCTGGTCCCTCAGAAGGATAAGCCCCTCTCATAACACTAGACAGCTCTGAGGCTGAGGGAACACATAGCATGTTCCTCAGTGCCAAATCATCCACCAAGTGCACTACGGGCCAGGAAGCCTGCCTCAAAATATGCTGAGATCTTGCCCTGCCACCAGCCACTACCCCAGACAGATGAAATTATTGTGTATTTAGGTTGTGCCGGTCATTCTCTGTTTGTCTCCCCAGCTCCATTCTCTGCCCCTAGGACCTGCATCACCAGGGTCAAGTTGCTGTCTGCCTTCTGCTGGGCCCACCTAGTGGAGGTATTGCCAGAAGATTAGAGGGTGGAAAGAGGGGTTGGGGTCCCCTTCCCCTTGCTTTGGGCCACATTGCTGGCAGGGGCTGCCTCCCTCCACACCCAGTGTTCGCTGGGTTCCAATAACACTGTTCTCGTCCCTTAATTCTTCAAGCTCAGGGGTGGTGGAAGATCCTGCTCTTGCTTTTCTCAAAGTACCTCCACATCCCTTGTTGGTCCTCATGGCCCTGCCCATTCCTCTATACGTCTTCCCCTCGCCATACCATCTAAGAGGAACTGTGTTTCCGCCAGGGCTCTTGCTGGTCCAGAAGTACAAGGAAAAGGCATTAATCTTGGATGAAGGGAGGCTGAGTTCTAGACCCTGCTCTGCATCTGACTACCCGGGTGACTTTGAGCAAACCACTTCACCTCTCTGAGCCACAGCTACCTACCTCATCAGCAGGAGGAGGCTGGATCTGTGCCGGGAAGCCCACATCACTCTCTGAGTCTCCCTCGTTTCCACGCAAACACCAGCAGGCCCTCGGGCTTCCCTCCAGAACCCTGAAGAGCAGGGTCTGAAAGCTGGATATATTAGTCACTCTAGTTCTTTTAGAGACTTGGATATTTGATATATGGAGATTAGATCATCTTCTCTGGAAAATTAACAAAGTGATTGGGACGGCAGCTCACTTTAAAGGGGCTGTTTGGGGTCCACAGTGTACTCTGGAGGGGGATGCAGGGCACCAATTGCATCACAGGCTGGCCCCTCCTGAATCGAGAAGGACACCTTTTTTTGTGTGCCCTTATGCCATCAGCCATGCCCGTGGGCTGCAGGAGGCCAGGACGGTGGTCAGCTCTCTGCGAGGAGGTGCCTATCCCTCTGAGGGTAAGTCTCAGGAAGGGTACCGCTGCATGCTCTCCTGTCCAAAACTCACAGACACTGGTTCCAGTGGGATCTGATGGGCACTGGCAGCGCCTACTGCATAGCCCACCTGTTTCTACAGTACCTGTGGCTTTCAGGTGCTTTCCTATAAATCATCATCTAACGAGATCCTCACAGCATCCCTGTGAGCTGGGCAGGGAAGGAAGTTTTAACAATTACATTTGACAAGCAATAGACAAGTGCATTGGAGGAAACTGAGTCAGAGAAGCATGTCCTAAAGTCACACGGCTAACAAGGAGGAAGCCACAACCAAATCCCAGACCTTAAGTGTCTTTTCCAGAATCACAGATTTGATTTATGTTAACAATTAAACTAAGTTACTGGTTTTAAGGACATCATATTTTGCATGAGGCCAACTTTTGCCGGTTTCCATTCATGAAGAAAAACATGTTCCCTGGCTGTTCTCCATGATGTCATGGGCTCACCGGGAAAGGAAACCGACCCTCTGGGGACCTTGGCTTCTTCTCTGTACTTTCCCATGTGCTTTTGTGAATGGTATCTCTCTCAGGTGGGGCTGTTTGGGCCAAGGTCACATCGCAATTTGGCCTCCTCAAGTCCGCTCAAGAGTTCGTGTCCCTTGATTCTCAGTCTGGTGTTATTTCTGCCCTCTCGCAGTCCTTCAGTCACTCAACAAACATGTGCTGAGCCCTAACACGGGCCAGGCCTATACTGAGAGCAGTGATAGGACAGCAGTGACCGATGCCCAGCCCCCGCTCTGAGAGGAGTTTAGAGTCTGGTGGGACAATTGATGCACTAACCATAGTGGAGGCCCCAAGAGATTGATGTGACAAAGGTGTGTGCCCAGGTGTGCTGGGAGCACTAAAAGAGGAGCGAGGAGCATCTCAGTCTAACTTGGGGAGACTACGCAGAGAAGCAAGGTAAGAGCCGAGACTCGAAGGGTCTGTTTATGAGCAGGCATCCAGCAGGCTGCAGCGCTGCAGGCGGAAGCAGCATTCTAGGGGCTGACAGGAGCTCCGTGGGCAGAGGCGTGAGCCAGCATGGCATGCCCAGGCAGCTCAACGCGGCAGAAACTTCAAGTGTGAGGGACAAACTTGTGATGAGCTGGGACAAGTCAGCGGGGCCCAGGGTCAGAAGCTCTCTCCGAGTCCACGTGTAGCACAGGGGAGGCGACCACTATAACGTTTGAGAGTTATCAGGGGATTTCTAAGTAAGCCACCGCATTTTATTCTTGGCAAGACCTGTGCCATGGCTGCCCCACCTAGAAGCATCCTCCTAGCTGATGATTTTCAAGAGGCCCCACCAAAAAGGATGGAAAACAACGATATTAACAATGTAACTACAGCAGCTGTCTAGCATGCATGAGCCCTCCCCAGTGTTAAGAATACAGTCAGAGTTTTATTGCAATATCTGTTTGGCTGGCTTCACTCTGGGATGAAGATGTGAATTGTGCTTTCAAAAAACAGAACCATCCTATCCATCCTCTTAGCCAGTCAAGTCCAGTTCCTGCAGGAAGCCGGGCGAAAACCCTCTGGGTCTCCAGCATCCTGGCAGGGTACTCACCGCCCCCACCACCAAAACTGGGGGGGCTGAGGGTTTCCTGAGTTCTGTGCCTTGCCTTCTCCATGAGCCCAGGGGTCCCAGAACAAGAGACCACAACCACACCCTTCACAGCACCTGGAGCGACACCTCACATGCTGAGGATGTGGAGTAAACAAAGATTTACAGACGTCGCTCTCTCCTCCCTCCGAACACAGCGACACAGGACAAGCTGTGCATGCCCATCCTGACAGCTTGTCTGTCTGTGCGTGTCTCCCAGGGAGGAAGAGCAATTGATTCCCTGGCCTCTTACCTTCCCCGTGATCAATCTCTCCTGACATTTGTCAGGCTCTAACACCTTCTCTGCAGCCCACCAAATGCGGGCTCTGTTCACGGAAACTGTAAGCGCAGCCCATCTGAAGGGAGATGGCTTTTTTTCTTTCTTTTTTTCCTCTCTGCTTTCAATGGCAAAAAATCAAGGCAAGGGACACCAGAAAAAAAAGAAGGGCTAAGCTACAGGAGAGACTTAGGAATACAGGTGCAGGTCCTAAGTTACAGGTGTTCTCAGAGGGTCACAGAAGCCAGCCCGGAGAGGCGTCACAGCTCGCAGCCTCCTACGTGGTAACTCTCATTTGCTGAAGAGCTGCGACTTTCTCCCCTGCCCTGGACATAGCCCAGAATTCCATGTCAGGGAAACAGACCCATGGATGCTGAAAGTTTTTTTCATCTCCAAGAGTCCCCTTTCTTCTGTAAGTAACCATAGAAGAGGTTGTTAAACTATAAACTCCTAGTAGCCGAGATAATAAATTAATTTAGCAGACAGTGCTGATAATTTGGCCCTGGAAAAGTGAGATCAAGGTATGGCCTACAAGGAAGGTGAGACACCAGGTGAGTGGAAAGATCAGAAGGGAGAGAGGTGTTCGACTCACCCTGACTAAGCCCCCATCCCATGCCGAATGTGTAACATGCACAATCTATTTTCACTGCAGTCTTTGCAAGAGCGGGTGTTGTTATCCTTATTGGCAGATGAAGTATCTGAGGCTGAACAAGGTCAATTTATTTGGCCAAGGTCATATAGCTAGGACGGGGAGGACTGGATTTGATCACTGCTGGTGAGCACACCATGGGGAGCCCGTTAAAAACAGATCTCCTGGCCCTGCCTTTAAAGCTCCTGATGCATTGGTATGGATTGAAGCCCAGGAATTTGCATTTTTAATCACCCTAAAGTGATGCCAGTGCTCATGGATGTCAGGTGGTGGTTTATAATTTGAGCTTTGTAAAGACATTTGGATTAGAAGCCCAGCTCTGTGACATTGAACAAGACACTTAAGCTTTCTAAGCCTCAGCTTCTCTATCTGCAAGATGATAGAGTACATACCACACAGGCTTAATGTGAAGTTTAAAGGGGATAATGCAGCAACAGTGCCCAGCCTAGGCTCACCCCTAACATTTGGGGGGACTGGGACAAGGGTAGAAGCAGAGGTCCCCTGGCCTGCAGCCCATTCCCCTTCACTTTCCACCCAGCGTTCATTCTATACCACTAGGATCTTGCACTGGTGAATGTGGGCATCACAGTCCAATTTCCAAGAATAGTCCACACTCCCTGAAAGCAGTGTTCCCCCCAGTGGCCACCCGTTGTGCAAACTGGCAACATAGTTTGACCTCAGGAATGTGGATTCAGGGAAGAGGCCTGCCCAAGAAGGCCCTGTGGTCAGGCATTCTAGGGTTCCCAGTAGTAAGGGGATAAAGGCTTTAGATGCGCACATTCCACAGTCACAAACACCTCATCTTTGGGGAAGGCACAGCAGGAAGACAGCCAGAGCAGTGCCCTCTAAAGTTCAGGGTCCAAAAAAGGTCCAAAGACAGGGTATCTAATACACAGCAGTATAATCAGAGTTGATGATACTGTATCATATGTTATAAAGTTGCTAAGAGAGTAGACTTTAAATGTTCTCACCACAAAAAAAGAAGTAGTAATTACGTGAAGTGATGGAGGTGTTAGTTACAGTGGTCATTATATTGCAAGACATACATGTACCAAGTCAACACATTGTACACCTGAAACTTATACAGCGCCATATGGTAATCAAATCTCAATAAAGCTGGTTTGGGGGGAAGACAACATTGCTTGGCAAAGGTTAGCAGATTCAAAGGGCCCAAAAGACACATTGCCCTTGCTCACTCTTGCTGGCTTTGGTATCGGTCTTAGCGTTGCTGTTTCTGAGCTCATGCTTTTCTATGCTCCAAACCTGATGCCACAGGCAGAGGCCCACGGCATCCCTGACAGTGACACGGTATTGATCATGGGAATCCGGCGGTGCCGACACCTTTCCTCAAAGGCAGCTGCAGAAGAAGTGGGGTAGGTAGGGATGGCAAACAGGTGAGCACTGGGGGGTTGGACCTGGCAAAGACCTGGCCACAGTGCCTGGGGAGGGAAACATGGCGAACTGAGCAGAGAGACCTTCTCCTGCTTGTCTCTCCCCCAGAGAGTGGCAATTCAGGGCATAATTGGCCAATCCTACCAGAAAACAAATATACACTCCCCGCCCCGGCTCTCATGCGACATGTCAACACCTCTCACGTGAACTTTCATCCT
>NW_011888870.1:353340-393478 GCF_000151845.1 Pteropus vampyrus
CAGGCAGAGGCCCACGGCATCCCTGACAGTGACACGGTATTGATCATGGGAATCCGGCGGTGCCGACACCTTTCCTCAAAGGCAGCTGCAGAAGAAGTGGGGTAGGTAGGGATGGCAAACAGGTGAGCACTGGGGGGTTGGACCTGGCAAAGACCTGGCCACAGTGCCTGGGGAGGGAAACATGGCGAACTGAGCAGAGAGACCTTCTGCTTGTCTCTCCCCCAGAGAGTGGCAATTCAGGGCATAATTGGCCAATCCTACCAGAAAACAAATATACACTCCCCGCCCCGGCTCTCATGCGACATGTCAACACCTCTCACGTGAACTTTCATCCTCTATACAGCCCTGTGGGGAGGACATCAGGGCAGTGACCTTGTTTTAAGGATGAAAAACTGAGAAATGAGAGAATTATCACTATTATGGCATTTATCGCTTTTTACCTCTCAAGGTTTTGAGTTAGACAGAGCTGAGTTCGAATCCTGGCTCGGGCACGAGGAGCTAGAGCGGGCTATTCACTACCCCTCACCCCGCCCTCCTCATGGGGAAATGGGGCATATATGCCTCTAGTATTATTAAAATTAAAGGCAATAATATGTGAAAATCTATTAATCCATAGTCTTGCAAATGGTGAGAGCTCAGTAAGTGTTACCTGTTGTCATTTACCTTGTATCATTTCCTGTATTGGGAAACATGGCTTATCCCTTTGACTGAAATGCCGGGTCCTGGATAAGGCCAAGAGCCATATTCAATTTCAAATCCTTCCTCCCTCTAGGACTAAACACCATGTTTAGGGCATCGCAAGCAATCGATAAATGATGACAGAATAAGTAACATAAATTTAAAGTGAATGAAAAGGAGAGAAGAAAGAGTGATCCACAAAACCCACAATAACCTGACCCAAGTCATGTCCGATCGGCAAAGAGGCCAGGTAAAAGGGCAGCAGCAGCAAATCCTGAACCCGGGACCCCAGCGGCTTCCAAGACAGATCTGTTGCATGTCAGGCCCAACTCAGGCTCCAGTGATGCTGCAGAGGTGATGGAAGTAGGCTTGAGAAGGACCTGGGAACACAGCTGACGATAAATGACTCGTTTTCAAAAGTCATCAAGCTAAATTAGAACCATATAGTGGATCCCATGAATAATAAAAATTATTTTTAATGTATATATATATATATATATATATATATTCATATTGTTTGATTGGACAGTTTGAAAATTCCCTTGGGACCCACTTTATGACAAAAAAAAAAAGCTATTTTTGAACAGACGTGTTAGGAACCCAAGTCTCTGCTGAGGACCTTGGCTTGCACCCCTGAAGCTCAGTGGGCTACGTGGGTCTCCCCGTTGTCTCCTCCACAGTGACTTGGGCACAGCCTGTCTTTTCCTCACTCAGAGCAGGGCTGAGATTCTAAGCCAGGAAAAAGTTCCCAGAAAAGAGATGGGTCATGAAGGATGAGGGCCAGAAAAATAGAGGAAAGATCGAGTATTTGAAGGAATCTGGAGAATGAAGTGGCTTTGTTTTCACGACAAATTAATGTGGGCAACACACACATTCATTCCTCTCCAAGCCTACTTTACAGAGATATCCTTGTTAGCCCTGGCAAGAATCACTTGATCAAGATAATGTTCAAGTGGTTCCAAAGTGATCCACATTTGCAGGGCATTTTCCCAGTCTAAAGCGAGGCTGAGCAAAGGTAAGAAGTAAATCAGACTGAAGGCTTAGGAAAGGGGCAGGGAGAGCCCCGCCCAATCGGAACGAGCCTTGTCCTCGTGGGAACTCTCCCAAGCACCCAGGGGGATCTTCTTAAATGTGAGCCTGCTGGGTCTCCCTATGGACTCCCACACTCCCCAACCTGCTCCTAGAGGCCTTTCCTACTCAGCGTCTACAGGAACCACTGACGGTAAAAATCATCTGGAACATCTGATTGTGACCCATGTCACGTATGTGACATCTTCCAGGAGGCTCCTATTTCTCCATTAATAAGAAGTGAGGTACATGGGCAGACTTCTGCCCTTGGGAGGCTGCAGGGCCCCAAATCCTGCTCTACCTTCTCCCACCCAGAACGGGTCCTGCAGAGAGCAGCCAACCCCATCATAAGATGTGTCTATGCTTCTCCCCCAGTCCAGCTTTCAAATCCTTCCCAAAAAACGTACCTGCATGGGATTCTGTGTGGGAAAGCAATAGAACCTAAAGGAAGGATAGAGGGGGAAAAAAAGAGGAAGGAATTCAAAGAATGAAGAGGAAGAGAGGAAGGAGAAAAGGAAGAAACGTTTCATGAGCATCTTCCAGGCAGCTCCATGACATGGTCCATTTTATGCTCCATTTTACAGACAAGGATGCTCAAGCCCTGACAGATTTAAGTAACTTTCAAGACCACACAGCTGATCAGTGCACGAGTTTAACCTATGACTTCCTGGCTCCAAAGTTCACAAACCTGTATGTTTTCTTGAAGAGCCAAAAACAAATTCATTTCTAGAATTGTTAAAAATTAGCAAATGGCCTGGGAATACAAAAATTATCAAACCACTCAGAGCGATTCCAAACTCACTGTGCTTACTGTCACATTTGTACCCAACTGGACCCAAATTGAAGATGTCACACCAAAGACAGGCTACATGTCTTCACACAGTGAGTGACAGGGAAGCCCTATCACCCTGATCCTTCCTGCACATCTGAAAAAGCGCAAACCATCCCAGAAAGATGAGTTTTCCCCTCTCTATTCAGTAATTCCAGGGAAAAGGAGGCTGCAGGTGGTCTTGCAACATATCCCATGGTTTGGGGGTTCATAAAAGTAGTTAAGATCCCAACCTCCTCGGGCCCCAGTTGCCATCCCACATGTCATTATATTATATGTGTGTATGTAGATATAGATAGATTGATATTCACGTACATTTTGTTTTATTTTAAGATCTACCTATATCATGTATACATGTATTTTGTTTTATTATAAAATCTATCTGTATCATACATAGTATAGATATAGAGATAGAGTTAGAGATAGAGAAAGAGACATAGAGATAGAGATAGAGATGATAAAGGTATAGATAGAGATTATAGAGAGATTGATAGACAGATGACATAGGTAGAGAGATAGAGATAGATTGAAATAGAGAAATGATAGAGATGATAGAGATAGAGATAGAGATACAAAACAAAACATGGATTTCTCATTGGACTGCCTCTGCTTGCTGATACCTGAAGCATGTATTCAGCCTGCCTGTGGACTAAGTTAACCCCTTACTATCTAAAACTTTTTTCCCAGGAAAATAACAAAATTTGGTAAGATAAATGGAATAAAGCTGCTTCATAATCTAAAACAACATGTGACCTTGAAAAGGCTTTTTGTTCCTCTTTTCCCTTCTAAGTGCCTAGGAAATTCTGTCAATATTTAAATCAAGGCAAAGTACTTCTGAGTCCTCTCTCAGAAACTATTTTATCTCCACTCACCTCTGAGCACAAGTTGCCCAAAGCCTGGATGGAACAAACCCAAGTAAGAGACGCCATTGTGAACAAGAATACAGGTCTTCACTGGTGTCACTGCCCCTCCCTCACCGAACCCAGGAGCCCATGTATAGCCACTGTGACTTGTGATTCCAACTTGTTTTTATAATTAAAAAAAATTTCATTAGAGGCCCCTTAGAGGCAGACACATGCAAATGTGGCTTCCCTCCAATCAGACTCCTATGTTATAATTTTGGCACGAAATGAAGAGAAATCAAGACAGGTGGAGCAAGGTGACTTTGCAGACTGCTAAGGAGTTCAGGATCTCTCTTCATAGGATGTTCATTTTTAATTCAGAGCACATTACTTGAGTATATCACTTTCTCTATAATTAGAACCTCCCTCCCCATCACTCACTCTTCTGGGGAAAATTCAAAGCCAATAAACTCACCTCTTTCGAGACTCTCTTTTCCTCATCTCTACATCCCCTTCCACACCCACACCACCTGGTACCTTAAAGAAATACACACATGGAATTAGCATTGGAAGGAGCCAGTATGAAAAAGCAGGTGTGTGTGGCAGGTGTTCCTAATATAAAAGGGATTGAACACTTTAAATTATCTTGACAAAGAGAAGTGACAAAGGTAGGAAGCCAGTTCTCAACCCAGGCTGGTGATGGGCGGGGATAAAAGACTTAAATAATCAACAGGAGTTGAAATAAAAAGACTTCTCTGAGGAAGAGTTGGTTAATCTAAAGGCACTAGATTTAAAAGGAAGAAGTCGAAGACTTTGTTGTAAGCCATCGTGACTCTCCAGATTAGGCAACAAGGCAGCCGAGAGCTGACTCGGGACACCCAAATTAATGGATGCACGTTAAACATGAATTAATAATGTCTCCAAATTTAAATACTGCCCACCCTGAACATTCTCAGCTTAGAATCAAGTCGAGTTAGCCATCAAATGTACTGTCTTGATATTGTCATTGTACAATCAAGACACCCTCTGAGGGAGCATAAGGCAAGGCCACAGGATCAGAGATTAGTTTAGCTCACCTCGACCTCCTGACAAACATCTGACTTTCTTAGACTTGACAACTTTCCTGTCCTACCTAGATATATCTGCAGAAATCTCCCTCAAAATTGGACTCGTTGGCCAAACGTGAAACCGAGTTGGTGAGCATATATGTGTGTGTCCTCTAATCGAGACTATGAGACAGGGTGAGACTGCTAGGAGACGGAGCTCCTGGGAGGAGAAGGCGAGGGGAAAGGAATGGACAGGTCTCCTGGTGGGCACAGCCATGGGGACCTGGGACTGTGGGGAAAGGAGAGCCATTCTCCCTACATTTTACCCTCAAGCAATGATGTCTGCTTGAGAAGTGAGATCTCTTAGGCAGGGAACACCAGGGCCTGCTTCTCTCTCTAGCCTGAAAGCTTCTAAGCAGCTCAGGAGTAACTTTGCCCAGAGACTGTGCACTTCCCTTTGAGCCAAACAAGGAGAGAGCCGCAAAAAGACGCCCCATAATCAAGATCAAGCTGCTTTTCTTCTTGAGGGGCTCCAAGCAGAGACAGCCAACATGAAAATGAGCCTCGCGATTTTCCAGAACCACTGAAATGGGTGACAGGTATGAGTAATGAGCCATTGTATGAATACAAAAGGCCAGGACAGTTCACTCAGCAGAGGAACAAACAAGATGAAGGTGCCTCTTTCAGGGGGATAGACGTGAGCAAGGAACGTCTTCTAGTTCCCATGAGAATCAGAGGTGGAGGGTGGCACCTTTTTCTGGTCTCCAATATGACTTCGAAAGATATATTTGACTATATAACAAGAACCACGTCAAGGTTCATAACTTTTACCCAGAAATACCATTCCAAGAATTTTTCAAAAGGAAATCAGTAAACTGAAACAAAAAGCATATTATATGAAAAAAATACATTAATTAGAGTATGTTCTTAAATAGCCCAAACTGGAAATAACCTGTCAAACCAAATGGAAGTTAGTCATAGTGGTTTATATATGCATCATAGACTCTGATCCAGCCAAAAAAATGATGACCTATACAGATGACATAGAAATGTGAAATCATGTTTATAATGTAATTTAAGGTTGAAAATGGTTTTTATATAGTGAGCAGTTACGGTGAGCTCAGCACTATGTTATGCATAACACGCATTATCTCTTTTCACCCTCATGGACACCCTATGGGTGGAGAGGAGGCTCTTGCTACCTTCACTCTACAGATCAAAAAAATGAGATGAAATTGCTTAGTAATTTTCCCAGGTTCACAGCTAGTAGAACCAGGACTCAAATGTAAGCTAACTTATATCAAAGCCATTTCTCTTTATCCGACATATCATAAATGCCCTGTACCCCAGAGGATCACAAGCAGAGGGTAGCATAGATATGAAAATAGGAGAAGACAAATGGCAAGATGATAGATTTAAATCCAATCATATCGATAATAATGTTAAATATAAATGGTCTAATAGTCCAATTACATAGCAGAGATTGTCAAATTGGATAAAAATAAATAAGATCTAACTATACACTGAGAGACTCATTTTAAAAGCAAAGACATATATAAGTTAAAAGAGGCAGGATGGCAAAATTTATTTCTATCTAACAAACAAATGGAAATTGAAAATTTTTTAACCACAGCAATAGCATCAAAGGAAAAAGTATTTCGGAATAAATCTAACAAAATATTTGCAATATCTATATACTGGGATTTACAAACTTTACTAAGATAATTTAAAGAAGACCTAAATGCAAGAGTTAGAAGATCAATATTGTTTAGATGTCACTTCTCAACAATTTAACCTATCAATTAAATGTTATGCCAATGAAAATCTCAGTAGGATTTTGTGTAGAAATTTGCAAGCTGATTCCAAAATTTCTACAGAAATGCAAAGGAGTTTGAATAGCCAATAATTTTTTTAAAAGAATAACAAAGTTGGAGGACACACGTTAACAGATTTCAAGACTTACTCTATAGCCATAGAAATCAAAAGTGTATTAATGTCATAAGCATTAACAGATAGATGAATAAAACAAAGAGATTCCGATTGATTTTCAACAAAGATTCCATGGCAGTTAAAGAAAGGAGAGACTTTCAACAAACGGTACTAGAACAGTTGGCTATCAGTAGACAGACAGAAAGAAAGATTCCCAACACTTATCTCACACCAATATACATAGACAATACAAAAGCTAAAACATAATAACTCTTAAAGGAAGACAAAATTTTATTACCTGGGTTGCCTAAGATTTCCTAGATAGGACACAAAAAACAAGACCCATAAAAGAAAAAATATAATAAATTGGACTTTACCAAAATTAAAACTTGTTTTTCAGAAGACTGTTACAGAAGTTAAAAGAAAAGCAATATATTGGGTGAAAATGCTTCAAAAACACTTATCTGATGAAAAACATGAATTCAGAGTATATAAAGAACTCTTACAACTCAATAAGAAAAAAAGCAATAAAAATGGGCTATCAATTTGAACGAATAGTTCTCTAAAAATGTATACGATAATTAATAAGCAGATGAAAAAAGGCTCACATCACTCACTTATAGCTAAAATTAAAAGGATTGACAATCACACTGAGTGTTAATGAGGGCGTGGAATTCTCACCCACCACTGGTGGGAATACAAGATACAGCCATTTTAGAAAACAATTTGGCAATTTCTTATAAGTTTCAATATATACTTATCATACAACCCAGAAATCCTGCTACTAGAAATGAAAATCTATGTCTACACAAAAACCTGTATATGAATGCTCATAGCAGTTTATTTTTAATAGCTGAAAACTAAAAACTATCCTTCATCTAGCAAATTGATAAACAAATTTTAATGTATTCCTGCAATGAAATATTTCTCAGCAATTAAAAAAAAAACTGCCAATACATGCAACAACATAAATGAATCTCAAAAGCATTGTGTGAAATAAGAGAAGACAGACACAAAGCCTCCATTCTGTATGATTCCATGTATGCTACATTTCATAAAAGGTAAAACTATAGGGACAGAAAACAGTTCAGTGGTTATTGGGGCTCGGAATGTGGACAGGCGACTGACTACAGAGAACTTTGGAGAGGATAATAAAAATGTTCTATATTTTTATTGTGGTGGTGGCTATAATACTGTATACATTTGTCAAAATTTTAAAAGAGTGAATTCTATGTAAATTATACTTCAATAAACCTGACATTTAAAAAAAAGCAATGGAGTTTGCCAGGCATTTTAAATATAAATACCACTTTACTTAACGGCAAATCAGGTAAAGATGGGAAGTACATTCCACCTCCTTCTCTTAGAGCTCTCCTGATTAAGGAGCCTCAGGGCCAACACTCACCTTTGGGCAAAGTCATTTGCTGTCTGTAGAAACCCCTCTGCTCTGCCTTACTTAAAGAGACACAGAAGATCCATATTTCTTTAAATGTCACCTACTAATCTACTGAGCAATGTGTTAACTGTAAAAAAAAAAATCACAAGCATGTAGATTGAAATTCTCCTTGAAACAGAGACTAACATTTAAAAGGGAGAATCTGAACCATGAAATAATGAGAACAGCTAGACTGTTCCAGACCTACTCACCATGCCTCTCTTGACTCACCTGGATGAGAAGAAGACCCCTCATCATCAATTTCTTGTGGGGGATGATGATGATGATGATGATGATGGTGATGCTGCTGGTGATGGTGATGGTGATGATGGTGATGACTATGACAATAGCAGCAGTAACACAGTGCCAGGTACACCCTAAAAATTCAATAATTTTTGCTATGATTTTGATATATGTTCTCACTCAAACCACAAGACAACCCTATGAGTAAGCACTTTAATGATCCTACTTTACAGAGAAGGAAAATGAAACACAAAAATGTTAGGTAACTTGTTCAAATTTACACAGATCCTAAGCAACAGAGCTGGTGTAATTGTTAGTTTCATGTATCAAGTTCACTGGGCCACAGGGTGCCCTGATATTTGGTCAAGCAGTGTTCTGGGTGTGTCTGTGAGGGTATTTCTGGATTAAATTAACATTTGAATCGGTAGACTGAGTAAAGCACATTGTCCTCCTCTGATATGCATGAGCTTCATCCCATCAATTGAAGACCTGAAGAGTACAAAAAAGGCTGAGTGAGAGGGAATTCCTCCTGCCTGCCTGCTTGAGCTAGAACAATTGGTGTTTTCCAGCCTTCAGACTCAGACTAAAATACTGGCTATTCTTGGAACTTGAGCCTGCCGGCTTATGGACTAAAGCTTACACCATTGGCTCTTCTAGGTCTCCAGCTTGCCTACTGTAGATCTTGAGACTTCTCAGTCTTCATAACCATGTGAGTCAACTCCTTCTAATATGGAGAGCTGACGCACATGATTGTGAAGGCCAAGATGTCCTAAGATTGATAGAAGACAATAGATAGATAATGATAAATAGATTAGATAGATAGATAGATAGATAGATAGATAGATAGATAGATAGATAGATAGATAGATGATAGATAGATAGATGATAGACAGACAGATAGTGACAGACAGACAGATGGTTATTGGTTCTGTTTCTCTGGTGAATTCTCAACTGGGCTTTGAATTCATGTATTTTGACTCCAATGTAAGAACTCTTAACAATGCTACCCATTCTTGAGAAATGTCAATGAAAAAACAACTTGTTCTCCTAAAAGTTGAATACCTTCAAGTCCAAAGATGTCCAGAGTTTTGTTGTCATTATTGTTTTATGTCTATCCTTTACTTTCCGCAGCTTCCAAAACTCAAAAATAAAACACTTTGATCATAATTGCTGTCCTAGAGCCCATGTTGGGACCCATAGTTTCTCATCCATTTGTAATAACTTCAAAGTTCTCTCTGAGTCCCAAGTCCTGATCAAATGAGGTCTTCCAGTTTCATTTGAACTTTTTGTCCAAAGCAAGCACATAAGAAATCAAGTACTGAGACAAGGAGGTGACGCAGGTAAGGGGTATGTGACTAAAGATCTAGAACAACATAAAATTGTGGGAGAACTAAAAAAACAATCCCCACTCAGCCACCTCTGGGATCTAAGACCTATAATCATACCCACTGATTTCTATCCTCACCATCAAGACGTACATGGAGGAAGGGGAAGAAGACTAGAGATTAGAAAAATGCTCAAAAAATGACCCAGGAAAAAAGCCCAGTTAACCACCTGGATCTCTGAGTCAATGAGAGAGAACATGAAACATTTTCATCTCAGCCAGATCCTCCCAAGGAGGCTCTTCCAGCTGAGAAGCACCACTCAGCCTTGAACTGTGGGAATCTATCATTCATGGATATATCCGGACCTTCTAAGAGGGCCTGTCTCTGGACTCTCCCACTGCTTAGATTGTATGCTTACTAATGATTAGATATTGCTACACCTTCTTTAAAAACCTCAGAAGAACAGCTGAATCTGTAAACTGCTTTACAGCTCTCATAATGGTGTGATCTCATTGTCTCTTCTCTGTGACCCATGTGACAAGTTCTGACCAATGAGTTATAAGCATAAATGGTGGTCATTTCCAGGTCAGAACATTATGTTACTGTAAACAATGCTCCAAAGTTATCTTTCCCTTTGCCTTCCCAAAACTGCAGGGCTGGGGTGAGTTGCTTCACTAGTCTGAGTCTCAGAAAGAGGAGACATGGAACGGGCTCCCAGAAGATAAGCAATGAACATGAGACATGAGTTGTGACAGCCATTAACATTTTGGGGTTGTTTATTATTACCACAAAAAAGAATCTATCTTAAATACTACAAGTAGTTAAAACTGCCTCTTTTATGCCTCAAAAGGCATAAATTCATTGACCTTTCTGAAGCATTCATGAGTTGTAGGCCTGGATCAAATCCCTCGGGTTTGGTATTTCCAGTCTGAAGTACCGTAGCATTTAGAGTCTCTCCTGACACATCTCCTCCACCATTATCACTGCTAGCCCACCCACACATACTCTCACACACGTATGCATGAGCACACAGGCACACCCACCCACATGCGCCCTTTGATGGTGCCAGCTTAGCAAGGACCTGGCAACCCAGACCCTTCCTTGTCACATCAGTCGAAAGTCACTCCACAGAGCTACAGAAGGAATTTAACGTAAATGAGGTGCCCAGAGAGAGTGGCCTCTTCCATTTTACAACTTTGTGGATGAAAAGGGGGAAATATGACAGCTGGGACGTAAACTGGATCAGATACAGCAAGACAAATTGCGAAAGAGTGAGATGAGCCTCAGAGCCAGAAACAGAAGAAAATGAAACGGTGCGCCTTGAACAAACTCTCAATCAGGCAAATCATCAGATGTTCCCAAACGAGGCTGTCCATCAGGCTTGTTAAAATACAGATGCCTCGGCCCCATCCCAGATGTCCAGAACCCGAACCGAATCTCTAGGGAAAGGAACAGGGAATATAACATGTTTACAAATCTGCAAAAGGTTCTGATGATAAACCAGCGTGGTGATCCACTGTAGTAAGTGAACTACAGAGCTCCTTCTAATTCTGAAGTAATATAGTCTGTAAGTTAAGCCAAGAATATAAGGAATCGGTGTCCTCAGATAGGAGAACAGGCACTGGTCTGTGCTCAGGTGAACCTATGCTCATTAGGCAAACTAATGAAAGTCTTGGATAAAAGTGAAGAGTAAAGTTTTGGAGAAAAGATTAAACGACCTCCCCGAGGCCTGGGTGAGGCATGCGGATGAATTTCTGGCAGTGAAGATCGGCTACCAAGCAGGACTATGTGTAGTAAGATACTTACATTCCTTCAATTAGCCATATTCTATATGCAAGGCCGGATTCCTGTCTGTGTGACCTATGTGGTCGCAGAGAGACTCTCTCCCAGAAGGAGCTCATACTTGGTTTAATGTTCTATGGTTGCTGTCTTGAAATTCTTAATAATTTTATCTTTGACTAAGTTTTGTAAGTGAAGTCTGTCGAGACGATGGAGCATGCACGTGAGCAGAGAGGAGGCACCAGGCAGCAATAACATAGGCAGGCACTGGCCTTCAGGTATGGCAGGCTGGGGGCAGTCCAAGCTGTCATGGGGCCTTGCGGGGCAGCGAAGGCTGCCACCTGAGCCCAGATGGGTGGCAGCTGTGGCCACAGCAGTGGAAGGCCAGCTTGCCCATCCACCCTCGGGGCCCATCCCTGTTACATCTGCATAAATATGCACTCTCTATCCAGAGTGCCAGGACAGGAACTGCCAGTGCTCAGGCAATAAACTTTGTCGACAATTATTACAAAATAAAAGTTTACAAGCAACTAACAAATTTACATGTGGATACTGCAATAAAGGATATCCAGGAGTTCTTAGGATTCTTCAGTTTAAAATCCCCAGTTTTGAAAACGGCTACAACATTGCAAAGCAAATATTCACAGGCTTAAAAATAGAACTTGAATTTAAAGTTTGTCACGTTCAACAGAAAAGAGCACCATTTTCATAGGAAACGCAAATGAACCAATTATTAGCAAGAAAGATAATTTTTTTAATTAATTTTTATTTGAATGAGAAACATAATAGACTACTTAAACAAGCATTTTAAATTATATGCAAATCGTGAAAACATTTCGGTTGCTCACAGAATATCTACAAGTTACAGGAAATGTCAGAGAAAACATTAAAATGCCATTATATAAATTTACATTTAAAATTAAATTCAAACTTACACAAAACTGATCTGTATGAAGAGTTAAATCTCCTTAGAAAAATTGTTAGGCAAGACTCATCAGCTCTAGATCTACTAAAGTCTATATTTCAAAAGAATATTTTAGACAGTTATTGAATGCTGCCATAGGAAATAAGATACTGTTAACTCCAGTGATAGTTGTATCAGAAGAAAGATCCTTCTCAAAATTAAAAATTATCAAAAATTATTTGTGATCTTGCACTTGCAAAGAGCAACTGATGCCACTTAGCAATTGGAAATGAAATTGCAAAAAAGTATAAATTTTGATAATCTGATAAATTTGCAGAAAAGAGAGCCAGAAAAATCTTATGGTCAATCAAGAAATCACATTGAGAAAATATTATTTGTAGCACATAAAGTTATGACAATAAACATACTTTTTATTTCTATTTATAATTGTTGTTACTCACGTACCACAATCACACCATTACATTTTATAAGTAATAAAGTATTTTTAAAGGAAAAGGTTTATATCTTAATACCTTTCACTGTACTTTTTTGAACAAGGGGCCCCACATTTTCATTTTGTACTGGGCATACCTATTATGTCACTGCCCTGCCTGGACAGTAACCATTCTGAGGCTTTGCTGGAAACTTCAGGATGAGTCTGAGAGTCCCATTTTGCCAAAGGTTTTTAGTGATTTTATCAATTACAAGAGAGTCCAGTGGATCCTGCAGCCCAGAGACCCAGAGCGTTACAGCAGCCACCATCTCCGTGTCCATATTCTTAGGAGTTCTAGGGCATCCTTGACTTTGGGTTTCTCCTTTTGGTCTAAGGCCCTCATCTTCTGAAACGGAAAGTGCTATATTTCAAGCTTTCACCCAATGATTCATGAGTGCAACATCTTAAAATAAAAACAGGACAACGAAGGGAGAGAGCATCAAACTTCTTTGAATTGGGGCCAGTGTTTCCAAATGCAAAATACTCAACAGCCAATTTCCCCTGGCTTTGCAGATAAACAAGATGACCTTTCATGCCAGAAAAGGAGCAGTGAAATTTCCATTTCCTTGTGGAATGTGGGGTTTGGAAACAAACTTTTCTGCGTTTCTTCTCAAGATAAAAACCCACAAAACGCACCCGATAAATGCAAATTTTGAGATTCCTGTGGCCAATCCAGATGTTCGAGCAAACGATCTCGCCACTTTTCCAAAGAAAATATTGTAAACACATACTTAGAATCTTTTCTCTGCGGGAGTGGAAATCCCCCCTTTTCTTTATAATGTTGCATCCTTGGGTTCCTGGAAAATGATGCTCTGTCCAGACTGAGTGCCGTGACAGTGAGACATGCTCCCATTCTCCTTGTAGCCATTTCAGTACAATGTCCATCTACGAAATTACCACTGGAGGCCCTTTCCCTGAATCCCTTCCCCAGGGGTGGGAGGGGGATCGATTTCTCCCAACGAAGAAAAACAAAGCCATTGTCCATTCTCAACAGAAGTCTTGATCTACTTTCCTTTCCTTCCCATTCCCAAAGTTCTAAGAATAAAGTAGTGTTTCCCAGGCCCCACCAGTCTGGGGATAAAACCAGGATGACTGCAAGAGTCACATTCCCACCCTCCTTAAAAAAAAAAATCTGCTGCCCCCGCCAACTCTAACATTCAGGGGGTTCTGATTATACTTTTTACAGGGTTTCTTTAAATAACAACTGTTCGGGGTGAACTTAAAATAGAACTTAAGCTACAAAACTTTCGTTTACATGCAATCTTCCAAGACTAGTTCAAGGACATTCAATGAGGTCCACTCGATGATTATTTTGCTTTTAATCTCTCACAAAATATTTAATTCAACAATAAACGATTGCAAAGATGATATTTTTAAAACCTTTGTTGTGCGCTGTTTAATTTGCTTTTTAAACATCCTTGACGTAAAAGGTCTTTGTCAGAGTCGAAAACACGAGGGTCCTCTCTCCTGCCAAACTATCCAATAGGAGGAGACAGAGAGAAGGAGAGGAAAAGAAAGGGGAGGGGGAGAGGGAGAGGGGGAAGGAGGGGAGAGAGAGAGAGTGACCCTGAGATATGAGAAGAAATGGATAGAAGTGGCTTAAGGGACTGTACATCTTTCTCTAACTCGACGATGGAGCCATGATCCTCCATATGCATCCCATCTACATTCACTGCAAGCCCCCTGGACCGAAAAGCTCTCTGTCCCGCCAGCTTTAGCACATCAGCAATGATTTGGGCACTGTCGGAGTTATAATGTCCATCTACGAAATTGCCAGAGGTAGGTGGAGTCTGCTTTGGTAACAAGCATGGCCATGTGAGCTCCACACGGCCAGACATGGAAACAGTGCTCGGCCCAGCACAGCCACAGAGAATCTATTCATTGGGTGAATGAGTAAGTGGCCTTTCTAAAGAACTCACCACCTCGTTAAAGATGTCACAAACATAGACAAATTCCACCCAAAATTTGGATTCAAAGAGCAATAGATGAGTGGGCCACAGAAGAACTACATCGACTCAAGGGAAAGAGAGCTTAGGTGGCGTTTTAGCAGGAAGGTGAGGCTAAGAACTCCACCCATAAGCCATTCCAGACAGACCTCCATTCGTTCCCTTCTCAGACAGAGGGAGGATGGAGGTGATACCTACAAGACTGCAGTGAGAATGATCTCATAGGAAACAGTATTTTATAGATGCCAAACGAACGGCTCTATCAGTGGGAATTACCCTGTTATAATGTGAAACTGCCTAAACCTCCCCAGGCTTAGAAGCCACAACAAAAATCATGATGGAACGACTCCCTTTGTGAAGAGCTGGGACACGTACACAGCCTAGCAAACCATCTATAGACCCAGCATGCCTGCTGACTCACCCGTGGTAAAAGAGGAGACCCAAAGAAAAGAGCCTCACCTCACACCTACAACTGAGCAAAGTGGGCTGCAGAAGGAGTCCCCGCTGCACCAGAGAGCTGGGCTGGTGAGAGCGGCCTGGGAAGATCGATGCGTGGCTGGAGGATGAACTTTCTGAATTGGCTTTTTTGAGGACTGGCTCTTTCAAACCAGAAAATTACTCTCTCTTCCTGAATAATACATAATTGCTCTCTGCTTTTCTTTACTTTTTCCCCCTCTTTGTGCTTTAGTAGCTAATAAATCACTTTAAATGAATAGTTTAAAAGGTGTATGAAGTTGTCCGGCTATGTATTAGCTGGGCGCCGAAGCAAACCATCCATCACCGAAAATAGCTCCACTGGGAGTCATATTGCCCAGCGCCACCCCTCCACTCTTAAATGGGCTCACTGTGCCCAAACCGGACCTTTACATGGGGACATGTAAAATATTCACATGGCAGCCCCTCCCCTACGCCCCTTCAAACACACATGGCACGATTCGTTTTATGACTCGTTTAATTTGTTCATTTGTTTACAATAATCGGGATGATACTGGGAAACTGGAAGATTTGGAAGTGGACCATCCTCACCTGCTTCTACCACACCGCAGCCCATGTGAACTCACATTCGAAAGGCAAGGAGTTAACTTCCCTTAAGAGAAAAAACTGTCACGTTGCTCTGTTAACTACAGATGCTGGAAACAGCTACTTTATCGTCTTGTTTTCCTGGTCCTCTGGCTTCTAATTTCTATTTTCTTTATGCCAAACAGTGGCATGTTTACATAACAGGGCAAGTAAGGTAGAGGACTGATAAGCTTTATACTTCGGGGGGGGGAAAAAAATTCAGTCTCTTCCAATGAAATTTTACCTGCCTGACTAGCTGCTGGCTGCCATTTACATGTATTTAGTGTTATGTTATCGCCACCTTTATAAAAATATATAAGTTCAGCCCATGTGAAGACATGAAATCATAGGATTTTAAAATGAAAAGAACCTGGGGGATCCTCAAAGTCTCTATTAAAAGGATTAGCCATGCAGTCCCTTAAACTGCCAAGCTCGCTGTGTGACTTTAAAATGGAATTCAATTATAAAAATTAAATTCACGTAGACATGCTCACATTTCCAGGAATATGCCTACTACATATAATGAGGTGGACCTATAACATTATTTGGTTTATCTTGTGAGAGCTATAATGCAAAGGGAAAAAATACAAAATGAAAGTCCTCTGGTTATCTTATCATTAAGTGGTTCTTGCCGTCAAGCCTGCTCCTACCCCAGGGCCTTTTTCGCTGCTCTTTCTTCTACCTAGAACACTTTTATTCCTGAATATGTGAACGGCTGACCCCTCACTTTTCCAGGTCTCTGTTCAGATGTTCTCAGAGAAAGTTTCCTTGGCCATTCCCGCTAAGGGGTTCCCTGACCCCATCAACCCTTAATGCTGCCTTAGTTCTCCTCAGAATGCTTATCACCGCCTGGCTTATCAGATTGCTTCATTCATTATCAGTCACCCCCACTGAAGTATAAATTCCATGAAGACAGGATTTTTTTTTTTCTCTGATTTGTTCACTAGTGATATTTCTAGCATCTAGAATAGCACTTGGCACATATAAGTCAATAAATATTGTGTGAATGAGTGAATGAAGGAACAAGCAAGTTAGCAAGTACTTGGTCATGCCTCAGGTAGATTCTGGAGAACCTTCGAAATCTCCTCCTGCTATCACCCATCCGTGACTGTCTCAGATGTGACATTCTTGTCATGTGAAAGAGCTCTCTCCTTTGACAAGCCTCTGCTAGATGGCAGTGGATACTGAACAGGCTGTATAATCCCCCTGACCCCTATTATTTTATATCAGACTAAATGATCAACCATCATCCCTCCCTATTTCCTCAGCTATTCAAAAAAAAAAAAAAGAGCCTGCTATGTGCCAGAAAATGTGTATGAACAAACAGGGAATCGCTAAACAGTATAATAAGAAGTAGGATGAGAGTGAGTAGCAAGAAGGAAAATGTCAGCCAACCAGGGGCCACGTTCTAAAGGATGAATCAGGGTAGCCAGACAAGGGTGGAGAAACAGGCAGTCCAGGAGGAGGGAACAAAAGACACAGAGGTATTAGAATAGCAGGAACTGATGAAAAAGTCAAGAAAGAAACTAGCTAAAAGATAAAGAAGAGGAAGAACCATAAAGTGAAATTCACATTTCTTGTACTGGGTGAAAGAGAAGACTTTAGTCAAAGCCCAGCTCCTAATCGTCTATGACCCTAAAACAGACTATTCTGTGATGATCTCTATTGGCATAGCGTGTGTAGCAGCCTCTGCAGCGTGTCCTGGTCATAGCTGCTGGCGGCCCTCATGGAAAGGATGGACAGCTGACTTACCAGGCTGTGTGTAAGGAACAGAAACTGCCGCCTGTGCGGCCAGACCTGAAAACTGTCAGATTAAGATAAGCCTCAGCTGGCAGACCCAGGAGACTTTCACAACCATGAATTTGATGATAACCTTGGTAGAGATCATCAGCCTGGTTTAATTTTCTGGTCTGTGAGCAAGGAGAGACAAGGAAATGATACAGAGAGCCATTTGGGCTTTTAAGTCCCCTGCAGCTCACCTCAGGACTGGACACAACTAGTCCATACTTTTATTCCTGATTTTGTAAAGAAATCCTCCAATTGCTCCATCTTTCCCATCGGTTTGCCCATTTCTCTCTGTCCCTTTCGCTCTCTGGCTCTGACGGAGTTGAAGACTGCTCGCATTGGACTCACTCCATCGTCACCTGTGCTCCCTAACCACCTCACCACATCAGCATGCCTGACCTCACAGGAGGCTTCTCAGGGACATGCAGCACCAGAGAGACCAGCTCAAGGGACCAGAGGAAACAAAGTCAGGTCACCGATGAATCCGCTGGAGCCCTTAGTGAGATAAACGCATGTGGGGACATTGGGAAAACATAAAATTATTCTTGTCAGCAAGAAGCTTGAGGCTCTGTCCTTCACCCTGCTATCAATCAAAGTATCATGGTGATTTCATCTCTAAATAAATATTCACTCTGATGACACTAGTGTCTTGCCTCTGGACCATAAAGTCAAGATTTAAGAACGATGTGATACAGGAAGCTCGGATTTAATTAGGATCATCTGGAATTCTTCCTTAGATCACCAAGTTCTGATTTAATGCCAAGTTCTTTTAAGTGAGGGAACGAGCAGAACCATGTGACTGGTCTGTAGGAAATTTGAGTTGACCTTCTGTGCCTCTCTTAGACCATCTGTCTTTAAAATGTCCCCTGCACCGTCTGGCCTCCAGTGGCATTTCATGACTCAGAATGTCCCAAGGACTGAGCAACTTCCCGAGTTACCAACATACTAGTGACCACCAACTCTTCACTTGGCACTTGTTGTCATAGCTGCCTGGTCATGGGCACTCTGTGATCCTCCCAGACCACACTCAGGGTCACCTTCTCTACCACACCCTTACAACAACCCTTCCCGCCACCTTGTCCTGACACCTACCTGGCACCTCTGCCCCCTGTACACAGTTCTACCATTGTACGGCTCACATAGTGACATAATTCTTTTAATGGCTTCCTTCCCTACTAGATCTGACCTTTACAAGGGCTGGGACAGTAACTTACACATCATGTTACCCACAACTCCCTGCACAGTGTCTAGCCTCTTTATTGCTTTTTCTGATAACACATGTAATACAACGCAATATAAAACTCAAATCTTATAGAAAAACAACGTGTAGGCAGTGAAATTTCCCCAGAATCTCTCTGTCATGAGATAACCACTGCCAGTTTGGTGCATATTTCAGTAACGATTTGCATATAAATATATATATATATAAATTATTAATATTATAATTTTCCCTAAAGATGAAATCATTGCCTACATGCTGTTTTGGAACTTCCTTTTACCACTAAGCCACATAAGACAGGAGCACGCTTCCTTGATGAGGCACATGGCTCTGCCTTGTTTATTTTAACAGCTGCATAGTATTCCACTGCAGGGTGGTACCATGGCTTATTTATGTACTCCCCTATGGAATGACTTTTGCATTATGATCATGTTCCTTGCTATACAAGAAATACAGACATGAACTTTTTTGTATATATCTCTTTTTGTCCACAAGAGAGTATTTTTATGGGATAAATTCTAGAAGTTGAAACGCTGGGTCCTTTTAGACTTACTTTCCCTCTGCAGAGAACTAGTGCAGTGTTTATAACCAATGTGCCCCAGAAATTATCTTTGACTGACCAAACAATGGGAGTCCATCAAATAAATGGTCCTAAAAAGATGATTTCTGTTTCTTTGGTAAAGTCGCTTTTGGAAACTGGCCCCTTGTGTTGGTTTTGGCCCCTTATGTTAGAAGTCTCATAATAAACTCCTTCCCACTAGGCTGTAGGTAAGATCATGTCTTAGTTGTATTTGTTCAATTTGCCAAATTTTTCTGGGCTTACCCTAAGCTAGCAGCAGGGGATGAAATTATCAGCAGTAATCTCAGGTCAAAAGTTGATGGCTCCTGATAAAACACTGAGCATCCTTTATGAGCTAATTTCCCTTTATGCCTTATCTGCCAGGAGGCTCAACCCTCAGTGTAAATAAGAATTCTTTTTGGCCTTGATTTCTGCTATCTGTAGTTGCCCTTCTTAGTATTCCGTTGAATTGCTTTGTTACATTTTCTTGCTCATATTTCTACAGTTCTATTATATACGAAATTATCTTATTGCAAATTATCTCGAATTCATGTTAAGAGTCATAAAAATAACTACTTTCTTATAAAGGATTTACATGTCTTAGTTGACTTAATTTTTTAACTATAAGTTATAATGAAGGTAAAGCGGAGATTATCACTGTCATCTCAAATTTTCAGTAAACTGAGGATCAGGAAGATTAAGTGACTCACCCACAACAACACAGCCAGGAAAACACAGAGTTGAGAATCTAGCTTGGGTCTGATTTTATAAGTGAGAAAAATATATATAAATGAAAAATAAAATGAATTACACACTGGGTCATATGGGTCTCCTCCCTTCCTCTTTACAATTAAGTACACTCACCTTCTCTCACCTGGGCACCCACATTCTCCAAGGAAACAAATAAGAACTTCTTGGGAGAGAGACAGGGGAAGCAGAATCTTGCCTCACTGTCAGGCGTGACAAGATTAACATTCATACCCCGCCACCGCCACCATGCGTGGCACTGCCTTCAACCCTCATTTCTCACTTTACTCCACGACACAGCTATTTCTCTACTGTCTCTTATGACTTCTGCCTAATTTTGTCAGAATCTTCCAGAAATGTTAAATCTCACGACGGAAGGAATGAAGAATAATGGAGGTTGGGGGAGGGGAGAGAGAGACACAGAGAGGGAGGGGGAGACAGAGAGAGAGTCGAAAATGAAAGAAAATGTGACTGTTCAAGTGATTCAGGCAATGAATGATCCTTTCTAATGTGCTAAACAAAAGCCCTTCCATTTCTTCCCAGCCTGTCTTTGATTTTCTTTTCTATTTCCATAGGTTGAAGATGACTGTGGTTTTTTTTCACTGTTGCAAAACAAGTAGAACTATGAGTTACATCTCACAATTTATGTAGCAATTTCATGTCATTTTGAAGTTCCAGTAGAGCTCTAACAGTTACAGCATTTTCCTCCTGGGAGAGCTTGGGAAGTATGGGCCTGCCACCCTTCTCAGCAACACATATTTGTGACCCACACCCTGGCCACTTCGCAGGCGGCTTTCTATTGACGTTTCCCCACCAACCTCTGCATACTTGACTGGAGTTTTTCCCTGCTCATCCCTGGTGTCCTTCATCTCCTTTCCTGAAGCTTGCTTATCTGCCTTCCCAATGACTTTTAGCACCCAAGGACTCTCGAGCCGAGACCTTCAGATGTGTTGTCCCCATTCATTCCCTGGCTAATGACAAGCCCTGGTGCCTTGTTCCTACTGCCTGCTGCCCCAGCTCTACGGACACTAACGAGTATCAAAGGTGATGGTTAATTTTATGTCAGCTCGACTGAACTAAGGGATGTCCAGATAGCTGGTAAAATGTTTTATTTCTGAGTGCGTCTGTGATGGTGCATCTGGAAGAGATTAGCATTTGAATCAGTAGACTGAGTAAAGGAAGATCACCCTCCCCAATGTGGGTGGGCACCAAAAAAGGCACAGGACAGCAAATTCCCATTCATTTTTTCTCTCTCTCTCCCTCCCCTCCCTTGAACTGAGACATCCATCTTCTCCTCCCCTTAGATATATACCCTGGCCCCTGGTCCTCAGGCCTCAGACTTGGGTTGAAGCACACCACCGCCTTCCCTGGATCGTCACCTCTCAGGCGCCAAACGGTGGGACTTCTTAACCTCCGTAACTACACGAGCCCATTTCTAAAATAAGTCTCCTCATACGTATCTGTATCTATATCTACCGTAGTACCCCCTTATCTGCGGTTTTGTTTTCCCTGGTTTCAGGCACCCACTGGGGGTCTTGGAACAGGCCCCACATGGATAAGGGGAGACTCCTGTATGTCTGTATCTATATCTATATCCTATTGGCTCTGTTTCCTTGCAGAACCCTGATCAACTCTCACTGACCAACAGGAGAAGTGGGGGGTGGGGAGGGAAACAATGTGAAAAGAGCTCCATTTTGAAGGAGTTTCAGACACTCATTATTCAAAGTCTGAGTTGGAACAACTGTTTGGCACTTTTGTGAATCCTGCATAGCAGTTGAAGTGGTAATGTTCTTTAAGCAAGGGACACTCAGAGTCAAGAAAAATCTGTGCTAGCAAATGGTGAAATTTCAAAAATGTATCTCTCCAGGACGGATCTGTGTGTGTTCTGAGTGCCAGTTGCACGTATCATCCGCCTCCTTGACAATTCCGTTTGGAGACTCACAGGCAATTTCAAGTTCACGACTGCAAACTGAACCGGCCACGCTCTCCATCCCCAACCCTCTCCAGGTTCCCTATCTCAGAACACAGCACTTCTGTGTGTTCAGAGAAGAAATGCTAGAATCATCCTGGCACTTCCTTCTTCCTCTGTGATCAACAATTGTATCTCCTGGGCATTCATCCAATATATTCATTACTGTCCGACTTCACTGCCATCGACCCTTTCAGACCATCGCGATCTCCTGACGAGGCTGTCTTCCTGGCCTCCTGGCTGGTCTTCCAGCTCTTCACCTTGACCCTGTACAGTCAGCTTCGACGTTAGAGTGAGCTTTTAGGACACAAACCATTGCAGATCCACTCCGATGGCTTCTTACTGCTCTTAGAATCATGTACACAGGTTTGGCTCTGTATAGGTCTGACTCCTGCAGATCTCTCTAAGCTCATCTCTCATCATGCTACACCATATTGACCTTCTTTTGGCTGCTCGAATGCACTACTGTGACCTTCCCTGCTCCATAGCTTTTGCACATGCTGCTTGTCAATATCTGCATGGAATCCCATGCAGCTCTATTCAGCCAACTTCCCCTCATCCCTCAGGTCTCAGCTTAAATGACACCTTCTCAAGGAGGCCTTCCTGACCCTCTGTCATGAGTTCTCACAGCATCCTGCATTTTTTCACAGTATTTATGACAGAGGTTATTAATTATTTTTGCAATTATTTATTCAATGCCTATCTCTCTCTCCCTCATCCCAAACCCCAAAGTGCAAGCTCAATGAGGGCTGAGACTATATGCCAAGTGCTGTCCTATGTTCTGGGTATGTAACTGTGAACAAGACAGACCCAAAGTAAGTGCTCGGTAAATGTTTGTGGAAGAACAGATGGAAAACAAAAGGGAAGGAAATAGGAGGGGAGGACAGTTGGTTGGTTCTTTTCTGAACTTATTTCTCCTTTATGTTGGAACAGAGGGAATAATAGTTTCCTAGATGAATTGAAAGGAAGTGGTTTTTGAAAAAGGATGCACATATGTGTATGTACAAACATATTCTCTTTCTTCCTCATTACTTTAGTAAGGAAGTCCAGAAAATCCAAGCTTAGGCTTATACATAAAACTTAATTAAAATGGAACCATTTGAAGAAAAGATGTCAATTATAAATAACTGTGTACAGAAAATGTAACTCACCATTTTCCCAGATTCCAATAACTGGAATGAGCAAAAAACCGAAGTCATTCCTAGTTTATTTCACTTTTCATGTGATGACCTTCTTCCAATAATCTGGAGGGTTTTTTCCTCTTTCAAAAATTGCACAGTCCCCTTTGGGATAGTAAGAGTTTTCAAACTCTTTGGCAGAATCGTGTAGTTCTCAAACCCACTGCTACCGAATATCATCGAATCTGTCAACTGGGAATGAGAACTGTCCACACCCAGCCACCAAACCAGAAAGTGTGGGGTGGGGCTCGAGCGCCCCTCACCTGAGTCCACTGTCTCCTCAGTTCACGTAGGTACCAAGACTGCATGACAAACACATCCGTTCCACAAACAGCTCACCTACCTCAGCCATCACTGGGCAGAGCAAACGCTTATTTCTATACAAAGCTACTACTCAAACTAGTTTTGCAAATGCTTTTACATATCCCCAGCGGTGGCTGCTTTTACTCATTGAGGGTCAAAGAATGAGGGGTTTGGGGAGCATCTAAAAACATTGGGAGTCAAGCCTGGTGCATAACTGGAAGGTGAAGCTGAGTGACACCATTTTTTGATTTTTGAAATACCTGCTGCATATTATCAAGTGTGTAGAAGATCTCGTTCTCATGTGGCTTTTCTACAGGCTCCTCCCAAGAGGACCTGTTGTCCACAGGCACTTCCCCGAGACTTATCTTGAGCCGTAGCAGCAGATACGAAAACTGCACGTAAGCTTTCCACCACGGCGTGGGCTGCTGATCACCTGCTTGGGGATCACAGGGCTGGGGAGCTTGGCCGAAACACAGATCTTGGAGCCACATTCTGAACCTAGGAGGAAATTAAACTGAATCCACTGGTGGAGAATAAGGAGGGCGGCTGACAAGACCTCTGACAAGACCTACAGCATAGGAGCCAAGGTGGGAGAAGCGGGAGGCACAGAGAACAAACCCAGGAAGACTGACATGGGGATGCACTTCAGACAGGAGGAAAGCCTGAGGGCGGGAGCCCAATGGGTGAGGAGGAGACTGGACAAGATGGAATAGAAGGGACAGGCTGGGTACCTATTGTTATTGGCACCCATTATTATAATGGTACTTATTATTATTATTATTATTATTATTATTATTATCATCATCATCATCATCATCATCGTCATCGTCGTCATCAATTGGGAGCTGTCGAAGAATCTTAAGTGGTCGCGTGCCCTGGGTGATTTGTTTTGCAAAGACTACTCTAATACCGTGAGAAGAAGACAGTGGGATAGGCAGGAAAAGAAATCAGAAGACCATTTGGATTCGGATGTTGTTGAGAAAAGTGGAAATAGAGAGATGTGCAAATTTAAGGTACGGGGTAGAAACGACACAAGCTCACGGGCTGAAGGCCAGGGCGGGTCGGGGAGAATCTGTGATGACAGCCAGGTCTGTAGCTTCTGCAGGGTGGAGGGCAGTGCCATTTGTTCAGATGGTCAAGGCTGGAGAAGAATGGGGGACTCAAGAGATCCCCTCGGACATGTTCGGTGGAGTATGCCTTATCTGTGAGATAAAGATAATTCCACCAGCCTGGTTGTGTTTTGTGATGATTGGAGATAAATGTGCCAACTTCTTTAAGAAACATAGTAGGAGCTCGACGAATGGTACCTAGTATTTATTATTATCAATCATCGGGATATTCGTTGGTACACTAGACTCTTTTTTTCCTCCTAAAAACACCATTTCTTGATGCTGGACTGAACAATGCCCACCGCATGAGTCCAACCTCAAATATCTTTCACAGAGATTTCCTCTGCCTTCACTTAACTCCGGTGCGTGATAGCTGACACCGCACACCTGATCCACTTTGTCCGCTTTATTGACAGGAAACGTGCAGTAAGATTTATGTTCCCCAGGGACGTGTCTGTGGAGGCGGTTTGTAAATTTTCAATCAGGAATGCCAATGCTTTTTCCCCTCTTTGTCTCACTTTTGCACCCCCCAAACCCACGAGTCTTCCCAAGACTTCCCAGTACAGATCCAACCCCCACAATTTCACCCCCTTTGTGATTCAAAGACGCTGCGAAGAAAATTAATCTCACCCTTAAAATCAGGAGCCAAAAGAGATCCGCCTTGGTAATGAGAGGAAGTAAGTGATGGCCAGGAGATCGAATCCTTGAAGTACATTTTAAATGACACAGCCCTGTTTGCACCAGGAAAATTCTGATGGGCTCTGAGGAATTAAGTGATTCAAAAAAAAATGTTTGCTGGAGGAATCTGAGGAGTCACTGGGGAGCAGGCAAAGTATCGCTTTGGGTAAACTGTTCCCCGACATTGGCTGACAGCTCAGCCTCTGGCAGCCATTCATCATGTTTTGGGAAGTTAGGTTTTATATTAAAAGTCATTTGCTGCCAGAAGAGCAGGAAAGTGATGATTGTGACTGAAGGGACGAGCAAGGCCAGAAAAAGAAAACTGTTCAATAATTCCAAAGCACTTAGGAAACGATGTGACTGGGGACAGAGACAGGGAGTTCACATCAGCTTCAGCAAGGAGCAGTCAAGCCCGTCTGTTCCTGGAGCACACTCAGAGGGGAGTGAGGGGCAGAAAAGGCCTTTGGAACGCTAAGGACCTGGACAGCTCAACTCGAAGGAGGCAGTAGTCCTAACCAAGGCATCGCGCCATTACCATGCCGCCTTAACAGTTGGATGCCGCTGGGGAGGGGGTGAAGGCAGAGAGCAGACTGGCTGAGATGGTGCAGAAGCACCTGCCACACCCTCCCCATCCACCCTGATGGAACCAGACTCCCCAACTCAGCAGGAAGACTGTTCCCACGCTGGCCTCTCTAATCAGGGAGAAGGCAATCAATCGTCAGGCTCAGAAACATTCAGCATTGCTAGGACTGGTACAAATGTCAGCCTTCAGCTGCAGTCACTGGTCAAAGAAATGTGGACAATCCCATCATCCTCTCCCCAAAATTCCCTCCGTTAGGTGTTTAATCCAGGCCCTGACCCCCAGTGTTGTATCACCAATATCATGCTGGACAGGAAGGTATCCATTCCATTTATAAATTATCAGCCAGCCATAAGCCATTCGAACATTTGATGACTTTGCTTATCCCTTGTTGGAAATACGACTACACTCAGGAGGGACCGTGGAAGGGCTTTTCTACCGCACAGCTTGTACCAAAGGAGCAGGGCTCATTCGCATCTTCTAAAATGAAGTTTGAAAGAGGCAGGGGTTGAGGAGTTTTTAATTTATTTTTCATTTTATTTTTTGAGACACAGCAGGATGTAATCAGCTTATGAGCTAGAGACATCTGTCTGGTTCTACCTGAGGCCTCTCAGCTTGCGGTACATAGCCCCGAGTGCTTTTTAATAGAGGAATAGGATAAAGATATACAAATATGCACACACACAAAAAAAGGAGAGTAGAGCCAGCCTTTCCATTGCCCTCCCGCACCTCCACTCCATCCATGGTTCCCTGGCACCCCGGAGTAGAGGCTTTGCTTCTCAGTAAGTGACAACCAATGGCCTGCCTGTAGCCAAACTTCATCTGTCATGGCAGCTAGAGGGGTGGCTTCTAGATAGAAGAAAAAGTCCTCAAGATTAAGGTCCTCCCTGTATTGCCCTGGTTATGGATTTCCAATACTGCTGCCACAATCGGACACAAAAGGCCTGAAGAAAAGCAGTCAGTCAGTCATTTAATAGGTATTTAGTGAGCACCTACTTTGTTCCAAGCCCTTAGCTAAATGCCATAAAGACAAAACATGATAGACACAGAAGTTACGTGCAAGTAGAACAAGAACAAACAAGCACACGAATGAGCAAGGGAAATGGGGAAAAGGTTAAAGACTCCAAGGAAGACAAGCATAGTCATGTAAAAGAGGGTCCCTGGGGGTGGGGGGGGTGCTAGAATAGTCAGGGAGGGGCGCTCTGAGGATATGACACTTGGATCACAACCTAGAGGCTATGAAGAAGGCAGCTTTCATCAAAGAGCAGAAAATGTAGCGTTGGTGCCAGCATGCATTGCAATGAAGCCAATCCCAGCCATGCAAGGTAAAAAGAGAGAATAGACCAATGTAAAGAATTGTGTACGAGGCAGTTCTGCCTCACCCATATGCCTGACAGCACACACACATGTGCCTGTATATTCGTATATAAGATACCCCACGGTCCTTCCAGGGCTGGAGCTGCCCATCTGGCTTGAGCAAGCCCAGTGCAGACCAGAACATGGAAATAAATGAGCAGTTCATCGGCCATGGGAAACCATTCTTCGCTGACATCGGGACTTCCTGTTCTTCACTCTGAGTGTAACATCACCTGCTCCTCCTGTGTTATTAGGTGAACCCATAGGGAACAAGGCATCTTTCCCTTCAAATGGTCTAGAGCAGACAAAGCTCTCTCACATTTCACAATGAGCTCAGGCCTGGATTTCTGCTGGGTCATTGCGCCCCATTAAGGTTGCCATGGTTACGCCAGGCCCCTGTTACCTGGACTTTTGATGTGCTGGACACAGGGGCAACAGCTGCTTTGCTGCTTCTATAATTTGCCAGGAAAGTGGCAGAGAGGCTCAAAAGGTAGAAATGCTAGACAAGACCCCAGAGTTTAGACAGACTGCGGGTGGGAAGAACACACCAGCCACCACTGAAAAATTAAGGCTCTTTCCTACATCCACTCGCCTGTGAGCTCTGGCAGGGCAGGCACCAGCCTAATCAATCTTGGTTCCCCCCAACACCTGGAGCATAATCAACTCTCGATACATGTGATTGATTCATTTTGTGACAGGAAAAAGAATCACAGAAGAATTTAAACAAAGAATCCATCTTGGACTCCACCCTTTCTAGAAGTCAAGGGGTAATGAGATTATAAGGAAAACTATGTCCCTCTCATTGCAAACTGGAGATCACAGAGAGGGAAATTTTTCTCGATCCAGAAGGGGAGGCATGTCATTGTCAATCTGCCAAGAAGCAGAGGTCGAGACAGATCAGACATGCAAGAGATTCATTTTCCTGTAAAGATAAAGAGGGAGGGAGCAGAAGCAGGAGGAGAGAGCCTTCGCGATGCAGGCCTAACACCCAAGAGAGGAGGAAGGAGCAAAGGAAGATCAGGTAGGAAGAGTCTCAGACTTCAGGGCAGCTCTGCGAAAGTCTTGTCAGGTGGCTGGAAAGGCTCCAAGCGAAGGCTGTTTGTTAGACAAGTCCCACACGGAGCAGAAGTGGCCAAATCTAGTGTCTCTACTGTGCTCAGTCACGGGCTGGGCAGAGCCCAGGGGAAGTGTGACCTTGGCACGAATATGAAAGGAAATCCAAAGGTAGGCAGTTGTGCTCCTCGGGGCAAAGAGGCGGAGCAGGGCACCTCCACAAACACCAGGATGCGGAGGGTTTTGGGGGAGGGAGAGGAAGACACCCCCAGGAGTCTGGAAGCTGGAAGCAGTGGACAGAAGTGTGGGGAATGTTCAGGCCACAGAGGCAAGAGAGGGAGGAGGCTGGAGGCTGTGCCTATCACTGCCGGTTGCCTACCCAATATCTGCTCTGCCCATCCTGCTAAGCACAGATTTGCTCACAGCTAGACACAGCCATGTGACCCAATTCTGGCCACGGATGGAAGCGGGGAAGCAGAAACTGCTTCATGTCCCTTATTAAAAGGGACCAGGTCAAGTGGCACGTGCCCGATGCTCTCCCCTCTTCTCCATCCTATACCTAGAATGTGAGCCTGTGAAACAGCGGAAGCAGTCGCCTTCCTACCACGAGATGATAAGCCTGAGGATGAAAACCACATGCTAGAGATGGCAGAGCCCAGAGAGAGATGGAGCTGCCGCCTGTGGGAAGCTCACCTCCAGGATTTTTCACATGAGAAAAATCAACCCCCGTGGAGTTGTAGACCAAAAAAGGGGTGGAAGAGGGCTCTATAATAAATCTGACAAGTCCAGTGATGGAAAGTAATCTCACAGGGTGATCTGATCGTAAATTCCTAACAGAGCGGGTCATGGTGGGCGGTCACACCCCAGGCCTGTGACTTCCTTAGTAAAAGGTTTATCTTTGCCTTAAGCAAGCTCAATCCATTGTTCTTCTGCCTCTAGGTTAACATACCTTTGAAACGCCCCCTTTTAGACCCCTCGGACACATGACCACCCTCAAGAGAGCACGATCTTGTAACTGTTCTGTAATCGGATCCCCACCTTGCTTTCTCCTGCCCTCATGGAATCTCCCTTATGTTCTCTCCTTCATTCCAAGTGTAAAAGTAACTGCAAAACTGTAATTCTCTGAAGCTTTTAAGATCTGGCTTCTTGGTATCATTGTCGGTTTGACGCAAATAAACTCTTACGAAAATTCTCCACAGGTTTGGATGTTTCCCACACGACGGGATTAAGCCGTGAAAGTCAAGCTAGCACCTCATATGGCCAAGAGCAAGTCGTAAGTAATCTGGAGATTCAGAGAAAGGGCTTCTCTGAGGTGAGCCTTCCTGTCTCTGCACAAGACGTTCTGTAAAATCGACTGAGCGAGGCTGTCAAACAGCCTCGATGGGGTTAGGGAGGGGCTCCTCGAGGGAAGTGGGCGTGACAAAGTTATCTGTGCAACACATGCACAGGGCAAGAGAAGAGGTTCTCCAAGAGGACCCGTTCTCCTACGTTATAAATGAACAAGTCCCAAACTCTGCTTTCAGGTAGTTTGCAATCCAAATGAGGAGACAAAGCAGAGAAAGTCTACCTAAATCTAAATAGTAACCTTCACATTCTATGGTTTAATCGCTGCCAGCTGGCATTCATCGCCACCCCATGCTTACCCCCACGCCCACCACCCATGACACTCATCAGGGACGGTCTCATCACTCTTTCTCCTTTTGGCCACAGAAGGTGTGGCACCTTTCCTGTCCTCAGGCAGCCCCTGCCACTTGAATCGGTCCTTGAAACAAGACCTATTTACCTGGCTTGATGTCATCTGCAAACTTGAAGATTTCAGACCACAAAAAGAGAGTTAAAATATACTTTTCCTCTCATCTCTACAGACTTAAGACAATTTTCCCCAGAAGAGGGGTCCCCAGAATGTGATTTGCCTCTCAGATACCACTGACCTGGAAGAAGACACCCAAATTCATCCATCTCACTCTGGCCAACATGAGAAAGTGATTCAGCCAGCGAGATTCAGCTAGTCAACCAGCGAGACCTGCTGCTTCTGAGATCTACGAGGAGGACAAGCCCAGAGCAATCACCCTGACAAACGCCGGACATCGGCAGTGAGGGAAGAGAGCGTACCAGGCCATACTTCACCTGTCAATCTCAGAATGCCGGCAGAGACGTTCACTTACCACTGTGGCCCCACGGGTCAAGCACTGGAAACCTGATCAGCCTGCTGTGTTCCGTGAAGGCACAGGTCACCGTCCAGAAAATTAATTAAAGCCTCCAAAGGAAACAGAGAATTCTGGTCTTTAAAAAGTGAAACCAATTCCCATTTTCTCCCCTCGCAACCCCAGGAGACGTTCGCAAAGTCAATCTCCTCGTCCACTCCCAAGTTCCACATCCTTTTCTAATTGCCTTAATGGAAAAAAGTTCCCTATGGACCTTCCAGTCATTTCTTCAATCCAGAAAAAAATACATTTGATTAATAATCATGTAATTACATTTCCAATTCAATGACCATTATCGTTGGATGGGGTGACCTGGGAGCTTCAAAGATTGAAGTCCCCTCGATAACTCCGACGGTGGAGTTTTCGGCGAAAGAGGAGTCGCTGGTGATGGGGGGAGGCTCTGTGAGTATTGCAATCGCCACGCCATTAAATGATTGGAGTCCCACCCTTTTGCAGACTTTTTCTGAGAACAAACTTACCTCTATTAAATCAAACAGATAAAATTAGGGAGATAGAAGCTGGTCCCTTAGAAAATGCACCGAAGAGGAGACAGCAGAAAAGGCAGACTGCTGTGTCCTGCTCTCCCCACCCCATTTTAGGTGCCCTACTGCCAGCCCCCTGATTACTAAAATCACCATTACCAGGCCTAGAAAGCCTCACTCTCTGACCTCCAACTCCCGGCTCCTTTGCTCGAGGCCTAACATCCCATTTACCCCACCTGCGAGGTCAAGTTTACCTGCTGCCCACAATTTGCTTATTTCCTTCACAATCTCAGCCAGGCTCTGTCACCTATGCTATTCACAGGCCTCTGTTATTCAATTAAAAACTAGGTGTTGCTGCGAGGGCCTTCTGTGGATGTGATTACTATCCCTAATCAGTCAGCTTCAAGTAGGGGAGATGATCCTATGTAATCTGGGTGGCCTGATTCAGTCAGGTGAAATCAGAGCAGTCCTGAGGTTCTGCGGAAGCAGAATAAATTCCACCTGCAGAGAGCAGCTTCAGCCCATAGCTGAGCGTTCCAGCCTGCCCACCCTGACCGCCAGCCCTGTGGATTTCAGACTCACCTAACCAGACCCCACAACCATGTGAGTCAGATCCTTGACATAAACCCCTTAATACATATCTCTGACTGCCTCTGTTCATTTTGTTGAACCTGACTGATACATATAAGACATATAATTTAAAATGTTTTCTTTCAATCCACTCACCTTTTACTAAAATAATTTATTTTGTACACCAAATTTATATCCCTATCATAAGCAGAAAACTAGTACCACCTGCCAGAATGGAAGGAAACCATAAATATAAATACTATAAAAAGAAAAGCAATGCCATAAAATTCCATCTGGATGTCATTGCCTGCCAAAAGCTCTGAGCATGAGGCCAGTCCTGCTAGTATTAGGAAGAAAATGAGAGAGAGTTGATTTGGTGCTGGGATGTGTCTACATCAAGGACAAAGTCTTGGGGAGAGGCTGATCAGAAGGATTGGCAGAGAACTGAGAAAGGAATACGTTGCTCACCACGTGCTCCCTGTTATGTAGTGCTACATCCCTGAATATCCCATCTGAAGTCCTCTCCTGAGAAGCCAGAGGTTTCCACCCAGGACTTAAAGGGACCACACAGCAGGCTGTGGAAGAACAGTCTGGGAGCACGCAGAAGGATTCTCTTCACGGTGATGACTCAGCGTCCAGAGCAACTGGTCTCGGTTTAACTACAGGGAGTTGCCAAACCCAGTTATGAGAACTGTAGAATCAACCTACTAACCTCATCTTTCTTATGTACTCCGAGGACAGGGTCCAGGAGAAGGCTCCCTAGTGACAGAGTAGGATGCCCCTGCCCTGGTTATAAAGGCAGCAGAACCACAGCAACACTATTACTTCCTCAGCAGCAAGAGGAGGCATTACCCCCCAACTCTCAGGTGTGACTGTAGGGGCTCCCCGTACCAAAGGGGGCGGGGCCCAGGCCCCAGGGAGCAATGTGAAGAAGGGAGAGGCCTTGGGTGACACCCTGCTTCCTAAAGAACTTCTCTGTGCCCACCCACTGTGCCCGCCCACCATGTATAGTAATCGGATTCACAGCACACGGCAGAGTTCTTTTCTAATCCCCCACTTGTGTCGTTGGATTACTTCTCGTTTGACAACTGGCTCCAGTTGTACACAAGTAACCTGTAGGAACCCAAGCCATCAGAAAGACACAATAGGTGCTTCTGAGACAATGACTGTAATATATCAGGACAGGCCCCACATAGGCCAAATAATGGAAAGAACCTGGAGTGAGGGTTCTGGCACTTCCCAGTGGTGAGATCCTGGAGCAAATTACATAAATTCTCTGACCCTCAGTGTCTTCATCTATGAAATGAATCCAGTTACAGAACTGTGGTAGATGCCTGATGTTTTATCTTCTTTGGAATGAAGGACTCTGATTTTCTTTGGGAGTACCATTCCCGCCACTGTCCCCCGCCGCAACTCTCAGTCCATGTGCTACAGATAAAGTGGACTTTATTTCTTCCTCCCAAGCACCTGGGGTACCCAGCTCTGGTCAAGCCATCTGGTCTACCTCCTCGGTGCAGTTATGAGCAGGAGGCCAAGAGAGTGAAGGCTAGCAAACTGCCCTTCTACTGAGGTCTCTAGGCTGGGAGAATAAAAGCCAGAGCTACTGGTGATCATCTTTGCCATCTTACAGAGAGTTTCTGTCGAGAACAAAGTCTATATAGAAGAAGGCAAAGCAGTATGAGGAGAAAGAGAGTGTTTTATCATATCATTTGAGCACCTAGATCCGCCCAGGACTACAGCTATCAAAATTTATCCCAAGGACTTTTTTTTTTTTTTTTCAGTTTCGGCATCTAATAAAATTAGCTTGGACATCGAAGAGAGCTGACTTAGTTACTGTCACTTGCATCCTCACTGGATCATTACACTACATAAGGTGATGTGAAGATCAGATGAGAATGCCATAAAATCAAGGAGCACAACTTGGTGCATAGTAAGCACTCAATGAACACTACCTATCATTCTGGGAGGCTCAACGGAAACGATGCCCCTAACGCACTTCTCCAGTCGCTCATGCAGGTGAGTCTTATCGAAATTGTTACTTCGCCATAGCGGCCCCCTTGAGCACCAGCGCATTCATCCAGCGGCCCAACCTGCCAGCAGGCTCAAATGAGCGTATTGCTGAAGGCTCACATTTTAGGCTCCAGAGACGAGAAGTTAATAAACCAAAAATGATTTTTTGTAAAGCTCATTGTAGCCACCACTCAGCTCTGTGTGGCTTAGGGGATCTCAGCAGAGCCATTCAAATGGGAAAATCATTTTGTTACTGGTTAAGTCAGGGCAAGCTCTGAAAAGTAACCATTAGGCTGTTGCAGGCACTGAACTTTTTCAAAAGGAAAGCAAAAGGGCCAAGGAAAAAATTCATCTTGTTTCAAAAATCCAGATTTAGATGCTACTAGGAGTTATGCATGACACACAAAACCACTACATCTTGAAGACAAGAAAGATTTAATAATTACTTTTTTTAAAGGTTGATGTACTTAACCATTCTTCCAAAAATACCAGTGAAGGGGGTGAGGGGGGAGGGGGAACAGATGGAAAGTGACAAAACGTGTCAATTGCCCACATCATTTCACAGCACAAACAGTCAAAAGAAGAAGTCAGTGGGCAAGTGATCGAACTTCCATCTTTGGATTCAGCTACCATTGGCTGATTTCACTTGTACCTGCTGCAGACAAGCTCTATCCTGACAGCAGTCTCCAACATTTTTGGCACCAGGGTCTGGTGTTCCTATGAGAATCTGATTCCTGATGATCTCAGGTGGAGCTGAGGTGGTGATGCTAGCGCTGGGGAGTGGCTACAAATACAGATGAAGCTTCGCTCATCTCCCGCTGTGTGGCCCAGTTCCTAACAGGCCACAGACTGGGGCTGCGGCCCAGGGGTCAGGGACCCCTGCTGTAAAAGACCCAAAAAAAAAAAAAATCTTATGAAGGAAAACATTACAGAATAAATGTTGCTGGATAAACTTTTTAAAAATGATCTTTTGTTGGCTTCTGAATTTTCCCAAGGTCTATGCCATGGGCAGGCAACTTGTGACATTGGTTTCCTCCTGTTGGAGTAAGCGCAGGAGGAAGGTAAGAAATTAACACTTATTGAGTAGCTATCATGTAAGTTCTCTCTTTTAATCCTCACTCCCACCCCTGTAATATAGGTAATTAGTAAACCCACTGTATAGGTTTTGAAATCAAAATGGTTAAGCGATTTACTTGAAGTCACAATAGAAATGACAGGAACAGGTCTGTCAGATTCCAAAACCTGTACACCCAACACCACTACCCACCCTACGAACCTTTCTTTCCTCTCCCCGTCTCCCAATTCTTTATTTTATCTCTCTTTTTATTCTCTCTCTATAAGAACAGGTCTTCCCTGTTCAAAAAATGTTTGAGGAAGGACACAGGAAAGAAGGAAGAAAACCTGGTCTAACCAGGCCACTGGTCCTCAAAAGGAGCTCAAATCCTGGGTAGATGTTATGATAAGCACTATTTGAATGGCTTTTCTCTAATTTTTTCTTTCAACCATTTGGAAGCGTCTATGCCAATTAGAACTTTCCAATCAAGCAAGATTTAAGAAATAGAAGAATGAGCTTAAAGGGGCAATAATAATTGCTAGCAATTTTTTTTTTTTTTTTTTTTTTTTTTTTTTTTTTTTTTTTGCCTATGTGCTTACTATCTCCCTGGCCTTCTTTTAATCATTTCATTTATAGTAGCTCCAAGATTCTCCATAGAAATGCTATGAGGTAGGTACTATCATCATCTCCACTTTACAGATGAGTACTTAGGCCCAAAGAGAAGGATCATCCAGCTAATAAATGGTACAAACCAAAGCAGCTGATTCCAGAGCTCATGAGGGAATCTACCACATTAGTCTTTGATGAATAAGCATGTCCCATAAGCTATGTCCTAGACTTAATGCACATCTAGACAAGAGAGCTTTGCCTGAAGACACAAGAAGTCCAGGAAAAGAGAGAGACGTGGAGTTGCCCACGTCCTCTCCAAACGTAATAAACCAGGATGGGGAATTGGCTTCGCCTACAGCTGCCATCCAAACCATTTCCCAGCCCAGTCCCCAAAGACTCATGTGAACCTTGGCAGTGGATGGTAAAGTAACAGAGTCATTAAAATTAAAATTGCTGGATTCCTGGGCAGACGCAGTTGCTACTAGAGGCAGCAGCCTGGAGAAAACGTCATCCTCTGCCTCACGTGTGTGGGTCAGGGGGACACAGACGGCACACAGCAGGAGCAGCGGCAGAACTGGAGGCAGAGCTGCTGCCGCCGGCACCCCCTGAGACGGGAAAAATGGAGTAGCAGAGGTGACAGATGCCTGGGATCCCCAAAGGAGAGCAGACACGTTCACGAGTCCTTTGAGGAGGGCTGCTGTTTCCATAGGATGCATGAGGTAAAGAACTATTTGTCATTATCATCAAGACTCTACTTTTACCTCAGGTTGGTATAATCTGGAAAGTGCCATGATATTTAGCCATAAAAACAAAAATAAAATAAAATAAGTCAAACACCAGACAGGTATGTATATACTTGCACACATAGACACATGAGTTTTGTAGATGGGTATGTGTATAGACACATGCATATTCACGTTCTTTTCATTTATAATTTTAACAAGTATGTTTTCTTCTCCCCTGAGTCAATGAGTTATATAAAAAAGTAGAGAAGAAATGAAATCTTTGTGGTGATTTCTTTGGTTTAACTGATTGGACAATTGAGAAGAGCCTTCGAGAGAGAACCACTTAGAACAAACCTCTGGGACTCAATTCATAAAGCTCTCTTTGCCTGATTTTAGGACCCTATAGCGGTACCACCACCACATCCCGTCCTCAAGGCCACACGTGCTGTTCCTTCAGGCTTCGGAGGTGCCTGCTTCTCTTCCCAACCTGCTTGTAAAGCCCTTTGGCTAATGACTCACTCACCTACTTATTTCCCTCCCATCCCAGTGCCCAACAAAGAGCAAGGAGCCCTACAAAGTTGAGATTTGAGAGGTAGATCCTCCAGGATTGGCTCTCTCCATGCCACCCTGCCCTCTTGCCTCTGAGAGCCGCAGTCCCCATTTCTGGAATGAGCTGGGGAGGTGGAGTGAGCTGAAAACCAACCAAGTCAGAGAACCAGTGTTGAAAAGCACCATGGAGGTCTGTTTTTCCGACATTCATTGTGCAAATGTTAATTGAGCATGTACAGAATGCCAAGCAATTCTTAAACCTTGCGGCAGGTCAGACAATGAGACTGGCTTATTTGCTCAGTTGTCAATCTCTTCTCTAAATCATTAGAAATTTCATTCACGTATTGAATCAAAATTCTTCCTCCCTATCATTTATCTCCTCTGATCTGGATATTAGTTGAAACTACATTCTAATAAAACTATAAAGATTTAAATGCCAAAACAAAACCTGAACGGTATTGGGGAAAAAAAAAATACAGATGACTATAGAATCTTAGGTCAGGAGAAATTTTTCTAGATATGACATCAAAGGAAAAATTAAATAAAATTTTGATGGATTTGGCAATATCAAAATCTGAAATATGCATACACTAAGTCAAAGGCAAGAAGCAAACCTGAAAAAGAAATATTTGCAAAGTAGAAGGCAGACAAAAGGCTAATAATCTCACCGTTAAAACCTTTACAGCCAATAAGAAAAAGATAATTGCAGCAGGAAAAATAGTGAGCAAAAGACACAAACAGACAATTCAGGGGAAGAGATTTAAAAAGCCAAATATGAAAGAAAAAATACTTAACCTCACAAATGATCCAAAACATAAAAATTAAAATTAGATACCACATTTCACTTACTAATCTGGCAAGGTATTTTAAGATCATGATACCCAGTACTAGGGAGAATGTGGGAAACACCGAGAAGCACACACTTGACAGTGCAGCCTAGGGAAGAAAGAGTTTGACCACACACATCAAAAACAAACAAAATAAAACCCTTTAAGTCCTAGAACTTCTGCTCTTAGGACTTTATATTAAGGAAATTCTCAAGAGCATGCACAAAAATTTGTTTCCAAGGTTGTTCATGCAGTATTCACTTAATTAGAGAAAATTTGAGGAGGGGAAATGTACAAAATAACATTTTGTACATAAATTATGGTAAATTTCTAAAATAAAATACTTTTGAAAATGGTGTTGTAGAAAAATATTTAATGACTTTGAAAATTGTTTGTGACAGTTATTTTTAAAAGCCAATTTTCAAAATACGTTCTTTCAAAAATTGGATCATATTATATATACATGTAGATTTGCCTAGGAAACAAAATAGGTTATAACTCAATGTCGACAGAAAATTGTGGGAGACAGGATTAAGTGGGGTCCCCTTTCACCAAGCACCTCTCTCTGCTCTACCACAAAATTAGTCCATGTTAAGTTTTTCATAAAAAATAAAGCCCAGGGACTTTTTTTTTTCCTGGTCTTATATAGGTGTTTTTCAACCTAAATGCCAACTTTTGCACTTATCCCTGTAGAATGTCATCATTTTGGTTTTGACTCTCACTTCCGGCCTGCTGGGGTCCTTTTGACTCCTGTTTCTGTCATGGACACCTTAGCTTCCTGTTTCTGTACCCTTAGGACACTTAACAAGCATGCCTTCTCTTCCCTCTTCTACTCCCTGTGGGAACAAAATTGAGGGTGGGCTGCTGTGGGGTCATTTCCCCTGTCTAGTCCTGCATGGGTGGTGAACCTGGAAGGGAGAGAGGCAGAGCAGTTTACCCTGCCATCCTCGAGACCGGGACCGATAGCGAGAGGAATGGCAGAGGAGGGGAAATGGTATCAAAACAGAGAGATTATAAGGAGGAGCCTCAGAAAAACATTCTGCCTCCAATCTGATTACAGAGCCAAAGGAAAATTCTGGGACCAGTTCTCCAGGCGGCCTGCCTCGTCCACACACACACCCAGGCGCTGTGGTCAGCCCACTCTGCATCACTCACTTAAATGGCAACGACATCTGACAGACAGAGCACCGAGCCATGGCCCCGTGTGTCTCTAATGTTATTAGAGTTGGAGAAATTATTCATCAGAGAATATACTAAAGCATTTAGTGTTCCCTAGATGCATTAGGGGCAGGTTCTGTCGGCCTCCGAGATGCACCTCTGTGTCTTTGTCCTGAAAACCCCTGAGCTGGCTCCACCCCGATGCCTTCATCACCCATCTCCAGAGTCACAGCTGATCTCTGAGACACACGGTCACGTGGCCCCACCGCAGACCCTTTTTCCTCTCCATGCCTTTCCAGGACTCTTCTGCCCCATGCCTCTCTCATCCCTAGGAGCCACAATCCCCAGCCATGAGGCAAAGGTCTCGAACTTGCTGTCCCCACCCTCATCCTCCGATGCCCTTGTTTACCCCCAAATGTTCCCTGCTCCCCTGCATCTCTGCCTGTCTTTCCTGTCCCTCCGGGCCTGGCTGAAGTCTTCTCGGCTCTCATTAGCCAAAGTTACGGCTGCTCTCCACTGCTCACAGGGCACCTCTGTACTGCTCTCTAGCACTTCCCAAGCGAACATAAAGGTGGCACAGGGCTGGGTGGCTGGAGAGCCCTTGAGAGGGAGATTGTCAATTCCCACGGGGAGGGAACTGACCTCCTTCTCTTTGATGCTTTGTACACAGCATAAAACCAAGTGCGTGGGCTGGAGTTTCCTATGCCCAGATTTCCTGCGAAAAAGAAGAGTTTTACCATCATGCCCAACAACCATTATTACATAAACACTTACCTAACTAATATTCTGAAGTCTGAAGTTAGGAAAAGATTGCCACTTTGCAAAAGAAACTCATTATGACTCGTTATAATTATAACTATCGTTATTATTAATTGCCTTCATTTACTATGCAACCGCTATGAGCAAGGTACAGTGCCGTGCTCTGCCTACCATTTCTAATCATCACGATAATACCACAGGAAAGTTCTAACTCATGTTATAAAAGGGAAAATTATGGCTCAGAGACGTACAGTGACTTGCCAAAGGTATAATTACTCAAAATTTGTGAAGTCAGGATTTAAATCTGCCGGTCTAACTCCATATCCTATTCTCCCCACTGTTCAGTGTTTTCTGGTAAACTTTAAGACTCTTCTTGCAGACTGTGACTTATTGAGCTGGACTTGAGTATTTTATTGGGGAGAGAACAAGTGCCGTGGTTAAGAACAGGGTTCTGCAGCCAGGCATACTGGGTTTTAACCGTGGCAGCACTGTTGACTAGCTGAGACCTTGTTCAAGGCACTCATCTTCTTCATGACTGAATTTCCTCATCTGTGAAATGGTAAGTTGGCTCCATGAAATCCCAGCTATTGCAGTTTTATGTGCCAAGCACATCATGGCAATGAGCTCATTAATCCCTCAGACAGCCTGCCGAGAAAGGCATAATCAGCTTGGCGGGGAAGTTGATGAGGTGAAGGGCTGGAAAGAGTTTTGAAACCACCACAACTTGGAAGATTCCTCAGAAATTTAAAACAAAAATCCAAAAGTATCTTGTAGGCAATTTGGAAGCCATTTAAGGTTCACAGAATGCTTATGATGAGCATGTTTTCAGAGACATGGGGTTTACCAGTTGTCTTGGCAACCTGGGAAAGGTTTATTAGGGCATGAGGGGAAGAAAGGTGTCCTATGCTTTTGGTAGCTCATTTAAAACCCTTCCTTCGACAGGTCCTTAGTGCCAATAGGTAAAAGCGCAAAGGCCTGAGCCTGCCCTCTGTGAATTTTATCAAGCTCGTCTCAGGTCAAGTTGCCAGTCATGTCGCCTCATCAATTAATCTTCCATTTCTGCATCTTGCAAGCTTCTA
>NW_011888870.1:393528-404774 GCF_000151845.1 Pteropus vampyrus
CCTCCAATCTGATTACAGAGCCAAAGGAAAATTCTGGGACCAGTTCTCCAGGCGGCCTGCCTCGTCCACACACACACCCAGGCGCTGTGGTCAGCCCACTCTGCATCACTCACTTAAATGGCAACGACATCTGACAGACAGAGCACCGAGCCATGGCCCCATGTGTCTCTAATGTTATTAGAGTTGGAGAAATTATTCATCAGAGAATATACTAAAGCATTTAGTGTTCCCTAGATGCATTAGGGGCAGGTTCTGTCGGCCTCCGAGATGCACCTCTGTGTCTTTGTCCTGAAAACCCCTGAGCTGGCTCCACCCCGATGCCTTCATCACCCATCTCCAGAGTCACAGCTGATCTCTGAGACACACGGTCACGTGGCCCCACCGCAGACCCTTTTTCCTCTCCATGCCTTTCCAGGACTCTTCTGCCCCATGCCTCTCTCATCCCTAGGAGCCACAATCCCCAGCCATGAGGCAAAGGTCTCGAACTTGCTGTCCCCACCCTCATCCTCCGATGCCCTTGTTTACCCCCAAATGTTCCCTGCTCCCCTGCATCTCTGCCTGTCTTTCCTGTCCCTCCGGGCCTGGCTGAAGTCTTCTCGGCTCTCATTAGCCAAAGTTACGGCTGCTCTCCACTGCTCACAGGGCACCTCTGTACTGCTCTCTAGCACTTCCCAAGCGAACATAAAGGTGGCACAGGGCTGGGTGGCTGGAGAGCCCTTGAGAGGGAGATTGTCAATTCCCACGGGGAGGGAACTGACCTCCTTCTCTTTGATGCTTTGTACACAGCATAAAACCAAGTGCGTGGGCTGGAGTTTCCTATGCCCAGATTTCCTGCGAAAAAGAAGAGTTTTACCATCATGCCCAACAACCATTATTACATAAACACTTACCTAACTAATATTCTGAAGTCTGAAGTTAGGAAAAGATTGCCACTTTGCAAAAGAAACTCATTATGACTCGTTATAATTATAACTATCGTTATTATTAATTGCCTTCATTTACTATGCAACCGCTATGAGCAAGGTACAGTGCCGTGCTCTGCCTACCATTTCTAATCATCACGATAATACCACAGGAAAGTTCTAACTCATGTTATAAAAGGGAAAATTATGGCTCAGAGACGTACAGTGACTTGCCAAAGGTATAATTACTCAAAATTTGTGAAGTCAGGATTTAAATCTGCCGGTCTAACTCCATATCCTATTCTCCCCACTGTTCAGTGTTTTCTGGTAAACTTTAAGACTCTTCTTGCAGACTGTGACTTATTGAGCTGGACTTGAGTATTTTATTGGGGAGAGAACAAGTGCCGTGGTTAAGAACAGGGTTCTGCAGCCAGGCATACTGGGTTTTAACCGTGGCAGCACTGTTGACTAGCTGAGACCTTGTTCAAGGCACTCATCTTCTTCATGACTGAATTTCCTCATCTGTGAAATGGTAAGTTGGCTCCATGAAATCCCAGCTATTGCAGTTTTATGTGCCAAGCACATCATGGCAATGAGCTCATTAATCCCTCAGACAGCCTGCCGAGAAAGGCATAATCAGCTTGGCGGGGAAGTTGATGAGGTGAAGGGCTGGAAAGAGTTTTGAAACCACCACAACTTGGAAGATTCCTCAGAAATTTAAAACAAAAATCCAAAAGTATCTTGTAGGCAATTTGGAAGCCATTTAAGGTTCACAGAATGCTTATGATGAGCATGTTTTCAGAGACATGGGGTTTACCAGTTGTCTTGGCAACCTGGGAAAGGTTTATTAGGGCATGAGGGGAAGAAAGGTGTCCTATGCTTTTGGTAGCTCATTTAAAACCCTTCCTTCGACAGGTCCTTAGTGCCAATAGGTAAAAGCGCAAAGGCCTGAGCCTGCCCTCTGTGAATTTTATCAAGCTCGTCTCAGGTCAAGTTGCCAGTCATGTCGCCTCATCAATTAATCTTCCATTTCTGCATCTTGCAAGCTTCTAATCATCTTTCATCACCCAATTCTCATGTCCCACACTAGGTAGAGCCTTTGTTGGTTGCCATGAGGAGAGGTCATCATTATTCCATCTCTGTTACCAAAGTCCTTCGCACAGTTCTCTCCTGCAGCACTTCTGACATTGCGTGCTAGTTAAAGGTTTATGCGTCTGCCTCCACCGTTAGTCCTGGGGAGTGAACTAGTCAAGGGTTGGGGTCATATCGTGGTCATTTTTCATCTGTGTACCCCTAGGACCTGGCGCATATCTAGTACCAAGTAAATATTTTTGAGTGCACATATAAATTAAAAAATAACTTCCAATGTTAGTGAAAAAAAAATGACTCCAGCTAAACAAGAATTTGGTTTAAGCTTCATAAATAGTAGGTCCTTCATCATATCATCATCTTCATCAAGATCATTAAGATCCCAGCCACACAGCCTGTATAACTGACAAAACAATCTTCTGAAGAGGATTTCCTTACATTATCCTCCTAAATAACCAATGCCAATCAAATGACTTTCTTAGAGGTCTTGGATATAACTACGTTCCTCATATAGTCAGTCTGCTGACTATGAAATGGCAAAAGCACCGGACCATTCAAAGGTTGACTTATCACTCTGTAGGAACACAGAAGTCTATATTCGCAGGAGCAGAACACAGTAGGTGCCCTTGTAAAGATCTGCAGCATGATGAGTATTTAAAGTGTGAGACAGCTTTCCCATGGTGACAGCTTGGAAGTCAACTGTCCACACGTCTCTGATTCAACCACCTCAGTTATGAAGGGATAGATGGTGCTACAGAGAAGAAAAGCATTCAGTGAGAAGTCTCAAGTTCAAGTCCCAGCTCTGCCACTGAGCAGCTGGGTGACTTGGGGCAAATCACTTGCCTGTCTGGGAAACAGTATCCTCCTCTGTAAAATAGGGATAATTTTCCTTGCCTTGTCATTGAGATTCCACAAAATAAATACATGAGAAAGTATATATAACACAGGCCTGAAGTGCTGGTCAGTGGACATCTATAAGGTCTGAACTTGGTTCTGTCGCTTTGCTAGACTTCTTTCCTGAGCCTCAGCCTCAGGACCCAGAATTCACTTGTATTCTTCCTACCATCATCCAAAACAAGAGGGTGAAAAAAGAGTAGAAAACAGAACTGAAGGATTGACTCCTTAGAAGAAAAGATGCCTTATCCAACTGTACTAGAGATGAGGCTAAGGGAAAGCACTGGAGAAAATCATCACATGACATTCTCTCTCTCTCTCTCTCCCTCTCTCTCTCTCTCTCTCTCTCTCTCTCTCTCTCTCTCTCTCTCTCTCACACACACACACACACACACACACACACACACACACACACACGCACACACACACACTCCCCAGATGCTGAGCATGATACTGGGGACAAATTAAGAAAAAAATTCAGTTTATCTTGGCTATATGAAATTTGACAAAGTTCTCTCCCTTAGGGGGACCATTTACCATTTGTGTCCAATTTTTATGTCCATGCACGTTACCAAACACATGTTGGCTTCATTGGGCTCCATGTCAGCATGCGTGCTGCATCTTCACAATGCATTGCTTATTCGTTGGAGTCAAACAGTTATTATTTTTAAAAATTAAAGATTATGTTGGCTCTTGCTCTTGCTGATATTTGCTTCCAAGGAAAGAGCAATTTTAAAAACATACAGATGCACCTGTTAGAAATTCTCAAAAGAAATATGGAAAATAAGTGCTGGTGAGGATATGGAGAAACTGGAATCCTTGTGCATTGCTAGTAAGACTCTTAAATGATACAACCCATGTGTAAAACAGTATGGCAACTCTTCAAAAAGTTAAACAGAAATACCATAAAATTGAGCAATTTCACTTCTGCATATACACCCAAAGAATTAAAAGCAGGGACTGAAACAGATACTTGTATACCAATGTTCATAGCAGCATTATTCACAACAGCACCCAAATGTCTATCAAAAAATTAGTGAATAAAAAATTTGTGGTGTATACATACACCACAGTAGAATATTAGTCAGCCTTCGAAAGGAAGGAAATTCTGATATAATGCTGCAAGATGGATGAAACTTGAAGACATTATGGTAAGCGAAATAAGCTAGGCATTAAAAAACAGATAGTGTATGATTCTACTCATGTGAGATAACTAGGACAGACAAATTCACACAGACAGAAAGTAGAAAGGTGCTTCCCAGGAGTCAGGGAGAGAGGGAATGGGGGGTTGGTGTTCAGTGGATACAGAATTTCTGTTTGGGTTGATAAAAATTCTGGAGATGGATAGCGATGATAGGCGTACAACAGTTTGAATATACTTAATAACACTAAATTCTACACTTAAAAGTGGTTAAACAGTCAATTTTATGACAGTTTTAAAAACGTTAAATACCTATAAGGAATACATTTCTGTGATGCAGTGAGTGTGATGGTTCTCAATTTCTCCTTAATTGTTTCAGGACAATGGCTGGCCATCTGGAAATGGGGGAAGCGCTCCTAGCTGGCCAACTTCACTTCCTTTCTGGAGACCTGCACTTGGAAGAATCCCGAAGGGACACAATTTTCAATTCCTCTTGAGTGTCCAAAACCCTGCCAACAGGGTTGGCGAAATGTCGAAGTAGGTCATTCTCCTTCCGGAGCCCAGGACTCCCTAGCAGGTCCCTGACTGGAAACAACCCCACCCTGTGGTCCTGTCCTGAGCTTCCGCATCCTGCCACCAAAATGACCTGCTGGGGCTCCTCGGGGTCCAGTCAGGTAACTGGAACTAACTCGACAAACTGGCGGTATGGACTTAATAGCTTAACAGACTGCCTCTCCCAGAAAACATATTTGCATTTTCACTGGGCTTTCTGAAGAGAATAGTTTAAATCGAAGGAACAAATACAAATCCATTCTGTCAACAAATATTTGTTGCTGACGGGACACACGGCTACAGAATACTTTTCCTTTCAAGGACGAGCAAGTCACATATTGCAAGCAGCTGCCGTTAGGCCTGAATTAACCTGCCCCAGTGGAAAGCACACTGAGCAGCTGCAGAAAACCAAGGGCAACTCTCTGTTTTGTGCCTGTCACAGCCTATCGGTAAGGATGCTATGGGCTAGAAATGCCTGGGGGGGGGGCATTCGCCTGGGCCCCAGTTCCCATGCAAGACCAGTGCTGTGGCAGGACTGGCCCTTGTTCTTATGGTTGCAAGACACCCTCGGCGAAAACCATCAGGAAACCGAAAGACAAGGTTTATCACTCACAAGTCCTGGAAGGTACACAGCACACCTGGAGCCACACAGCGAGGTCACCAGGAAAGAAAGAGGGAGCGAGTAAGGGAGCCCAGGCCTGGGGTTTTGTTTTATTGGGGTTAAGGGTAGGGGCCGAGGGCTTCGTGGGTTCATTCTCTGTTGGTAGATTTAAAACATAAGAGCAGGAATTAAAGTGTGGGAAGAAAAGTAGCTAATAGGTCAGTTATCTAAATCAACCAGAGATCTTGAAAAAAAAAAAGGAGCTTGTCAGGGAGGGACACGGGGTGCAGCCTGGCTTTTTACTGGTCCTGTAGCTAGCAGGGGACACCTTTGAAGTGGATCCCTGTGGGATCAAAGCTTAAGTCAGGCACTTACATTACAACAAGAAAAAGCAACTGTCAAGGTTTGCACTCTGCTCTCTAAGCGAGGATCCTCTAGCTTATACAGGAGACTCCTGGCTGCATTCTCTCCAGGCCTTTTCAATTCTAAACCCTGACGATCACGCTAAGCTACGGTATCTGCCAGCTCTGCTCCAGCCACGCAAGCCCCTCAGATTACTCGCCTGAGCCACATTCCAAACAGAGGGCTGGGAAGTAAGTAGCATGGCCTTCCCACCCAGTTAATCCCATAGGCCACCTGAGCAAAGCCAAGGCTAAGGCAGCTTTCACCCGCAGTGCTTGTGATCATTGGATTACCCACCACGTTCCCAGCTAAATTCCTTAACTCAAAACTCAACTTTTGAAATAGACTGAAATTCATTCCCAAGTGAACTGGGACAGGGCTGAGAGGCACCTCATTTTTGCTGGCTAAAAGCGGGCAAGATGAGCACCCCCAAATGGCCCTTGGTCTGAGGGGCTAAGGGGTTCACCATTTAGCATCCTTGAAGGAGCCAGGAAAGAACAGGCGTTCCATGAGAAGGAGGAACCATGGCAACCAGCCCCACCCCTCCCCAACCCTCCAGGGTAGCTCAGAATTCTAGCACAAAATTCTAGCAGGAAAGGGTAAAGGTTCTCTAGTGGAAGCATGAAAGAAAGGAAGAAAGGACTCATGGCAATACTCCCACTGCCACCTGAGATGACTGAATAACCTTGTGGAAAGCAGACAAGCAGTTGTCCTCCCTTAATCACTTACAGTGGCTCAAGCATGCATGAGCATTGTCTCATTTAATTTTCCAATGACACGGAAACCATTATCTCTTTATAAATAATGGGATTGAGACTCAAGGACATCGGCTGACCACGAAAGAAAGTAAATTTGTAGCTCCCCTCGGCTCCCCTCGAAATTAATATTTTTAAAGGGCTCAATTCATGGAACGCCTTTTTGCCCACCATGAAGCATTCCTCACTTTCCCAATTAGAAGTAGACACCTCTCCGCAGACCCCCAAACTAGGGTAGCACTTTCCCCAGTCTCTGTACTTCTTAGAACAGGTGTGAACACCCTCAATGACCTTCGGGACCAGGAGCCCATTGGGGGTCAGGCTTATGCCTTGTACATTTTGGATCCCAGCTGAGCTGAACCCAGTGCTGGAGCCGGACACCCACGATGCCATGTGGGATGACACAAAAAGAAACCATAAGAAAGGAGGATGTTTTGCAGGGTGTTCCTTCCCAAGGATGCTGACATTAAAAAGACCACCAGACACCCTGTCCCCATCCTCCAGGCCCAAGGGACAGCAGGGCTAACTCTTACCTGCCACCTATAACTAACGCCAAGGCCAGACCGTGCAGTATATAAGCCCCATGTATTTTTTTGCTCTTGTGGAGACATTTGCCTTGAAAATATCCGACAGCTGTGCATGCCACAGTCGATTGTACATTAATCATGCATCATAGGGGAAAGTGCCATCATTGCTTCCAAATCTTCTGCTAACACACAGACGGGCACCCAGCTTTTGAGCTGCTAGGGAATAGAAACAGGCCTCCAAATTCCAGCTGGCCCTTCTCTGCATGCTATAAAGCCTCAGACATCTGGCTAGAAAGATTGGCAAATGTGCATCCTTTGGCTTGAAGTGCATGATTATATAAGGGTTCGAGCACCATTTGATAAATCTATGCTCACTCGCTCCAGCCCTGCCATGGTCTAAGGGTGCCCACCTCAGTTCACTCCTTTTTTTCCTCTATTTCTGTACCACTCCTCTACATTTCTGTCTCATAATCTTTGTCTCTGTCTCTCTGTCTCTCTCTCTGTCTCTCTCTCTATCTCTCTCTCTGTCTCTGTCTCTCTCTCTCTCTGTCTCTGTCTCTCTCTCTCTCTTCCTCCAACAGTTCAGGGCAGCGCATGTTAAGAAGAATTAGACTCAATATTTGTTTTAAAGAAACACAGCATTTCCCATTTGCTGAAGGCCTACTATGTGCCAGGGACTTGGCAGGCATTTCTCTAAGCTTCATAAGCACCCTGTAAGCTAAGATAGCATTATCCCCATGTGCAAATGAAGACACCAAAGCAAACGGAAATTAAATGACTTTCCTAAGTCACATGGCTGGGAAGTGGCAGAGTCAGGATTCAAATCCTGATCTGGTTGCTTCTCTCATTACATTTTTCTTTTCTTTCCCACAATCCTATGAGGGCTTCCTGCAATTACTATTACCTGGCTTAGAATCCCAAAGACCGGAAATGAAAAATGACTCACCAGAATGGCCAAGCCAACTCAGGGCAGAGCAGGGGCCAGGACAGGGGGAGGGGGTGGAGGAGAGCTGTCAGAGCAGAAGAAACCTATGAGGAAGGTTATGCAAAAGGAAACTGTTTGTTGTGAAACGTTTAATTATTGCACTTGGGGGTAATTTATTATCAGGGAAATTAAGTGATTCCATTAGCCTCCTGTCGCTTTCCAAAATAAGTCTGTCAGAGTGGGGTGAGGGGGGAAAAAGGAGATGAGAGCTTCTCTGTTTTAATTTGTTTTTCTGCCAATTGCCAAACGGAGGTCCAGGCTCCATTTATCTGTGGGAAGGGAGTTGGCGAAGGTCCTGTGTGAGCTTCTCTGCTATAGTCAGCCTCTCTGCAGCCACATTTCCATATCAGAACAACAATAACAAAAAAAAAAAAAAAAACCAGCCCAGCTTGGGAAAGTGGAGCAAGTGCCCAGTCAACGCAGAAAGAGACCAAAGGTCTGGGAGCTGGAGCCAGCTCTGCCACCAGCCGGCTCTGGGCCCTTGGGCAACTCACTCCCAATTTATAAACGCAGTTCTCAAATGGTAATGCCTCTTCCCCGCTAACGTCTCCTAAGCACCCACTGATCCAAGCTCCTAATAATCACTGTGTCTTAGCACAACATTTGGCTTAGAATAAGAGCTCTATCGATGGCAATGCCCTCCTTCCATCCTCGTCACCAGGTATCATTGCTGTCTGTGTCTAAGAGATGTGGCTCTGAGGGAGCCAATGTGGGGGCCAGGACAGGAATCCAGGTCTGAGTCCCTGGCCAGTGCTCTAAGCTACTGTCCTGTCCTGTCACCTCCTTCCGTGTGGGCCCAGGGAACGCTCTCCGTACCTCAGTCACCTGCATCACAGCGACATGAAATCCTGCCTCCGTGAACTGTAAGCAATCGAAGGCAAGGCACTGTTGTGTTCTTCTTTCTATCTGAACTAGCCCAGAGCCTAACCGAATGCAAATGTGCCTTCTTACTCTTTGTATCCCCAGTGCTTGGCACTCAGCAAGTATCCAACATATATTTATTGAATTAATTGATGGCTCTGTAATATGAAATTTCTCACTTAGCTGAATGGATAACCAGATCTTAACCAAGGAGAGGGAACTGTGCCTTTGTCGTGGAAAATCTACTTATCTGGAGACGGAACAGCTGAGGACGGTCTGGTAAATCTAGTGGGGGGAAGCCAAATTATACTCCTCTGAACGAGGGCTCTGATTTCCTCTGCAACTCCACTGTGGCTCCGCAGAGATGAATGCCACCAACTGATAAGGGTACCAGAGGCCATGGGCCACAGGAATCTGCCTCTCCCAGATGCCCAGCCCTGCCCGTGTACCCAGGCAGCTGCAGTCTTTCTCCTGGCACAATTTCCTGTTCGCTTCCTCATCTATAAACTGATGACTGAGCAGCATCACTCAGCCCCTGTACTTAGAGCCAGGAACTACAAGGTACCAAGATCTGTGTTTCAGTCACCATGTGATATCTTCTGGGGGGTTCAGGACCAGGGAGTCATGGCACATCATGGTCCAGGCAGGGACCAAGCTCAAAGCCAAGGGGGCCCAACTCTGCCATTTACAGAGGTACCAAGACATGTGACTACCATTACCAAGGAGTTATCCCAGCTCCCCAGTCATGTCTCTTGTGCCAGGAGTGAGACTTCCCCACCATGGACGCTGACCCCACCTCCAGTCCACCATTAGCATTCACTCAAGGATTCACAGCTGGAAGGAACACACATCCTGGACACACAATTTGGGTGCTTTTCTAAGTCAACAAATAGCCTTGGTTACTATCAAACACTTAAACTGGTTGAAGAGGAGCCTGCCAGAGGAGCCCATGAACACAGATTGGAAGGGACACCAGGTACCTGACCCAAGTCCTTACACATCCTGATCCCCACTGCCCTGGCATGGGGCAGGGGGCAAAGGGGTAGAGCCATTCTTATCTCTTATACAATGGCTACCTGGGTCCCTTATCCACATCTGCCATGAGCTAGCTAGCTAAAGTCAAGCACATCTCCCAAATCAGGGCATCGAACTTTAATGTGCTCATAAATCAACTGGGAAGCTTGTTAAAACATAGATTTTGATACAGTAGAACTGGGGAGAGGCCCAAAAGTCTGCATTTCTAACAAACTCTCAGAGGATACCAATACTGCTGGTCTGAAGACCACACTTTGAGCAGCAATACCCTAAACTCTCTGAGCCTCAATTTCATCTGTAAAATGGGCTCATACTAGCTCCCTCACAAGATTGTTGGAGATGAAACACCAGAACATATGTGAAGTACCCAACAAAGGGTCTGAGACATTATGGGGCATGTAATAAATATGAGTTTCACCTTTCTGAATTTCTATATCTTTCTACCTGAACCACTAGCTCTTGGCCTTATTTGGCTGATAGACCCCACCGAGAACCTAATGAAAACTAAAGGCTCATTACCAGTCAAGGTGCACTAGGTTTGTGCAATGATACCAAACAAGTCCAAAATCTCGATGGCTTAACACAATAAAAGTTTACTTCCTGTTCCTGCTACCTGTCCAGCATGAGTCAGAGGGACTCTGCCATTGCAGTCATTCAGAGATCCTGACTGATCCATCTCAACATCCAAGTCCATGATCATCATGGTGAAGGGAAGGTACATGGTGAATCACACATTGGCTCTTACAGTGTCTGCCCAGAAGTGACCTATGTCACTTCCACTCACATTTCAGAGGCCAAAACAAGTCCAAGAGCAACGTCTCATTTCAAAGGGGCCAAGGAATTGCAATCCTATCGCGTGGCCATAATATAGAGAGCCAGAAATATTTAGTGAAGAACACTAATGAATACCACCAACCTACCTCCCATGTGAAAGAATGCAATGTAGAAGCTTGCTCCTAATTCAGGAGGCCACAGATACCCCAAACCCAGTCCATCCTTTACACTTTCTGAGCATAGTCACAGGAGACTGGGGAAAAGTAGTGCTCATTCAGCAATTCAATAAATGTGGATTGTGTATGTACTGTGTCAGACACATTCTGGGTGGAAAACAAGTTAGAAGAGGTCTGTGCTCTCACAGATCTTATATTCTAGAAAGAATAAACAGACAGTAAATGAGGAAAATACAGCAGGTAGTAAGTACTATCAAGGTAATGAACTACAGTGTGCCATAAACGAGAGTAACTGAGAGGTGGGGAGGGACCTATGTTAGAGAGATCAGGGAAGGCCATTCCGAGAGGCGGGAAGAGATCAGTGTGATGGATGGGTAGAGAGAAGGCCAGTGTGGCGGAAAGTGTGAGTAAAGTGGGCAGTGATAGGAGTTGTGGTGGGGAGTGGGGTCGGAGAGGTCAGCAGGGGCCTCTGATTGTGCAGGCCCTGGGTACGTGTTCACGCTGCCTGCCCCAGATCCGGGGTGTCCTTCCCACACGGCAAGGGGAGGTGTA
>NW_011888870.1:404824-412366 GCF_000151845.1 Pteropus vampyrus
CTCTGCCATTGCAGTCATTCAGAGATCCTGACTGATCCATCTCAACATCCAAGTCCATGATCATCATGGTGAAGGGAAGGTACATGGTGAATCACACATTGGCTCTTACAGTGTCTGCCCAGAAGTGACCTATGTCACTTCCACTCACATTTCAGAGGCCAAAACAAGTCCAAGAGCAACGTCTCATTTCAAAGGGGCCAAGGAATTGCAATCCTATCGCGTGGCCATAATATAGAGAGCCAGAAATATTTAGTGAAGAACACTAATGAATACCACCAACCTACCTCCCAGGTGAAAGAATGCAATGTAGAAGCTTGCTCCTAATTCAGGAGGCCACAGATACCCCAAACCCAGTCCATCCTTTACACTTTCTGAGCATAGTCACAGGAGACTGGGGAAAAGTAGTGCTCATTCAGCAATTCAATAAATGTGGATTGTGTATGTACTGTGTCAGACACATTCTGGGTGGAAAACAAGTTAGAAGAGGTCTGTGCTCTCACAGATCTTATATTCTAGAAAGAATAAACAGACAGTAAATGAGGAAAATACAGCAGGTAGTAAGTACTATCAAGGTAATGAACTACAGTGTGCCATAAACGAGAGTAACTGAGAGGTGGGGAGGGACCTATGTTAGAGAGATCAGGGAAGGCCATTCCGAGAGGCGGGAAGAGATCAGTGTGATGGATGGGTAGAGAGAAGGCCAGTGTGGCGGAAAGTGTGAGTAAAGTGGGCAGTGATAGGAGTTGTGGTGGGGAGTGGGGTCGGAGAGGTCAGCAGGGGCCTCTGATTGTGCAGGCCCTGGGTACGTGTTCACGCTGCCTGCCCCAGATCCGGGGTGTCCTTCCCACACGGCAAGGGGAGGTGTAGATATCCTGAAGACCGTGGGCAGGACTGAGCTGGAGTCTCAGGACAGCACAGCTTGAAGGTGAGGTCAACGCCCTGAGAGCAGATGACACTAGTGGTAAACTCAGGAGCCTAAAGAACAAGACCCTTCATAAACATCCACCTTGCAAAGTCTTATCTCTCTCTCCTACAGGACCCAGCTTGAGAGCTTCCTTCCATAATTCAACACATCTCTCTTTTCCCTTGCACAAAGACCCATGCCGCCCTCCTCACCTCCCCTCGGCTGTATCAGACCAGCCTCCCTGTCTGCAGAACAAGCTTCCGGCTTTCCTACCTTTCCTGTGATGATGTTCCTCCTTAAAATGCTGTGCCATGTCCTCCCTGCCTGGACATGGACTGTCTTTCCTGCAGAAAGCAGCTTAAATCCCACCTCCTTTCTCACACCTCTAAGGATCACCCACAACCAGAGACAGCTGACCTCTTCTTGAATTTAAAATTTTTTCCCGGCACATAGACTTGACCTAATGGCATTGGTTACTATTTCACATACGTACATCTCATCTTTCTGAGAAAACTGTAAGCTCTTGGAGGCCAGGAATAACGTAGATGATCAAGTGCCCTGTGAGTACCCATCAGAGTGCCTAGCACAGAGTTAGTACTCAGGAAATGGTTGGCTCATTAGGACAGAGGCAGCAGACTGGAAAATGTGCCAATGTTGTCATCTGTGGCCAGGTTCCCTGGATGACAGGGTCGAGTCCATGGCTTGCTCATCCTTACATCCCCAGTCCCCTAACACAGAGCCTGGTGCTGGCCATGACTCGATGAATGCTTGTGAAATAAACCATCAGACTCGTATTAGGCTGGCAATCTTGGATAAGTGACTTGAGCTTCAGTTTCCTTATCGCTAAACCAGGAATGATAAGTTCCATCCACATAAGATAATTGTGAAGACCAAATGAAATACAAAAGGGTTTTGTGAACTGTAGAGTCCTCACATGTTATGAGTGACTGAATGGATCCCTAATCAACAGACCTTGCCATTTCCCAGTGGACACCCAGTGGAGAAGGGTGTGGATTTGACTGAAGCATATCCTGTTTCCTACCAAAATGGGCCAGACCAAAAACAAAGGACAACAGGGTTGCGTTTAGGGGAAAGTGCTTTCTCACCCACCATGTCTGACTTTGACTCTGGCTGCTCTCTGATTCTTTCTCTTAGCCTTGTGGGGAGAAAGGAAGGAAACTTGGGCAGCCAGGTTTTATGCTGTTCTTGGTACCCAACCTCCTTCCACCTCATTTGCTTTTCACGGAGCTCACTTGAGTTGGGTTGCCCTCTGGAGATCTGCTCTGGCTTCCCGCATATTCTGCAAGTCAGAGAGGAGAGCCTGCATAGACACAGGAAATGTCAGTAAGCCCATCCTGTGTGCAGATAAGAGGTTTAGATCCTACCGAACAGAGAATGATGCAGACCTGGAGGTCAACAGCACTTTCAGTACCTACATGCTCAGGTGACATTCCCCAGGAAGACAGGGCTGAGTTACATTCTAACTCTGCCATGAAAAAGCTGTGTGATCTTGGGCAAGGCCATTAATCCTTCAAGCTTTAGTTTCCTCCCAGTACCCACTTCGTAAGGTGGTGGTAAGAATGCATCTGGGTAATTCTTGTAGAGCACTTAACATAGTGCCTGGCACATGGAAGAGCTCAATTTTAGCTATTTTTATTATTATGCCATCAAAGAACAGGTTTGGGGGCTGGAAAGCATCCATGCAGAGCTCTGGAGGCTGGGACCCACATGTGCTCTCACACACCTTCCAAAAGCAAAAGAGCCACAATCCTACGACACATGCCCCTAAGACATTGGGGATCTCCTCCATCACTCATGCACACTCCTCACGCTCTCAGAGACAAAGGTGTCTGTTCCCTGCAAGCTTCTATTATTTGTTCTTTCCAGAACAAACTGGAAAGTGTCTGCATTGGCAAGTTCCCAGACCCTGATCGCTCACATAAGGGCCACAAGTCAAAACCGCCTTCCGATGAGGAAGTGAGGGACACGGCAGGGGCAGAAGGCGGAGCTCTAGAACATTCCTATCCCAAAGTCGAGCACTCACACGCGGTGCCACCATGGAAGTCTCACCTGTCCGGCATCAGTAAGAGAGAACACTGGAGGAAAGCGAACTTCCTTTCCCTCTTTCACTCACTTGTTCCTCCCAATATCAAAGCAGGCCCTGCTTATTGGTTCGACCTGAGGACTAGACAGTGAAATAATAAATCACCATACCAGTCCTTGGCTATCTGTGTCAGTGAGGAATCTCCAAAGAAACAGAGCCAACGGGATATATGTAGGGAGGGAGAGGAGAGAGAGAGAGAATGAGAGAGAGCAGGGCAGAGGGAGAAAGAGAGAGAGATTTCATAAATTGACTCACACAATTGCGGAGCCTGGCAAGTCCAAAATCTGCAGGGTGGGCCAGCAGGCAGGAAACCCAGTGAGGAGGTGATGTTGTGGTCTGAGTCAGAGGCAGTCTACTGGCAGAAATCCCTCTTCTCCAGTCTTTTGCTATTAAGGAGGAGGGCCGTCATTTTATTAAGGCCTTCAATTGATGAGGCCCACCACATTATGGAGGGTAATCTGCTTTATTCAAAGTCTATTGATTTTCATAATAATTTCATCTAGGAGGAAAAAAAAAAAAAACCTTCGTAGAAACATCTAGAATAATGTTGGACCAAATATCTGGGTCCCGTGGTCTAGCCGAATTGACACATAAAATTAACCATCATACCACCTTTCTGACAAAATGTGCCTCCTGAGGAAAGGGCCCGTGCAGGACAAAGATGAGCATGAGGACAATGTCAACAGGGATAGGGAGGGGGTGGTGACTACCAAACCCTAATGTGACCCCAGGAAGCATCAGGAGAAGTCAAGGGATGCATTTCTTTTTGGAGAGGCTGGACTGGAGCTTCTTTGATTTTTACATGGATGTGAATCACCCGGGATTTGGAGTGGGGCCTGAGACTCAGCATTTCTCACAAGGCTCCAGTGACCGCCTGCTGCTGGTCTACAGACCATACTTTGAGTAGCAGGTGGAGGGGTTGAGAGCACAGGCCCTTGGGTTAAATTCCCAGGTCCAGTGCCAGCTCGATTCCTGTGACTTGATATGGAACTTTGAGTAAGGGAGCTACTTACCCCGTCTGAATCTCAATGTCCCATCAACAAAGTGGAAGATGATGATTGTATCAATTTCAAAATTAAAGAGAAAACGAACATGAAATATTGCGACATAGAGTTCAAGCTCAATAAAAGCTCTGGGCTACTACCATTGATAGAAGCACCAGATTTGAAGAGCCCATGTCAGGTAAGAGATCAATAAATCTTACATTCACTGATCAGCACGGTAATAGGTAATAGACATAAAACCACAGGAAAAAGAGTTAATAAAATTGAGAACATTCTCCCTAGAGAAGAATAGATATAGGGAGGAGGCAGAGGGGGCGTGAAGACAGGAAAAGAAATGAAGGGCTCTCTAAACATACTCGAGTGTTCATAGACACGAAATGAGAATTACCCTGCAAGTCTCCAAAAGTTAAACAAAGACCAAGATATGCAGCTTCCTAGGCAGTCAAAAGGGGATCACTAATAGAACTTGAGAGTAATCAAGCAGTCTGTTATCCTTCACCATCAGAGACAGGCCAGCGAACTGTGCCACCCCTTTTCAGCCAGAGGCCAAGAGGCTGGTGCCACAAATTCATGTGAAAATTCCCTGAACCCTTCAAGCACTTCTAGAACTCGGAGCAGCTGACATCGGTGGCTCTCCCTGGAAGTGATCTCCAATGCTGTCCAAGGGCCTCTCCTGGGGGACACTTGGCACATTGCAAACTTGGTCATGACTCATCAGACAATTTACTCAGATTTCTTCAATTCTATTACCGGGCCCTTTGGGAGCCAAATGGGAAAAAGAATCAGTACATGAGTTAGCCAGAGAAGCCTCTGTGTCCAAACAGGCTGCCCCGCCATGAAAACAGAGGCCTGTTGTCCCACAGCCTCCCAGACCAGGGTTGCCATGTTGCCAGGACAACGAGATGCAAACCTGCTGGAGGGCCACTAGGCTAGTGATGGCCAGCAGATGGCAACGATGTGGACGTGGCCCCTGGAGATACTGCACCCACTTAGTGACTCTAAGGGGCGCCATCCTGGAGGCAGAGCTGAGAGAACCTCAGAGCAGGTGGGGCTGGGGCTTGAGGACCTCTCCGCCCCTGGACTCATTCTGAGCAATGATAGATTTCCTTACTGCCCAAGCCCATCCACACGTCTTCTAAGAGACTGAGGGACCCAATCTCTTCCCCTCTCCCCATATCATGCTTGAGAGAGATCCAGAGCCTATCCAAACTAAGGGTGCCAGAAAAGTTAAGATAAATGTCAGGTAAACAGTGAATAGCTTTTTAGTATAAGTATGTCCCAAATAGTATAGGATATACTAATACTAGAAAAAAATTATTCACTATTAATGTGAAATTCAGATTTCACTGGATATCCTATATTTCATCTGGCAATCTTACTCCAAATCCCTCATTTTCTCTCACCAAGTAGTGGACTATCCTCCAAAATGATTTCCCACACTTGGAGGCTTCTGGGACTGTACCAAGGCCCCTCACTCCGGGGCGGCCACAACCACCCTGTATCCCTCTCAGTGCTGTCCTGCTAGGGCTGCAGGGGGCCCAGTAAATGGCCCCTCTTCCTTGCCAGGTCCTAACAAATGGTGAAGAGGGAGGAGCAGGGAGGAGCGGAGACCAAATACTCCTCGATGGCTGAGAGCTACAAACAACTGAGAGCCTCCTGATACTAAACCCCAGAATTAACCAAATTGCCCACCCAGTCCCAGGCAGCTCTGGACCTTCCTTCCCAGTCCTCCTGTGGGCAAGGCAAGGGTCAGAGAAGGGGCTGCCATCACCCTAACTCCTCCTGTGACCAAGAACAGTGCGACTCAGCCAAGAAGAAATGGTGAAGGTTCCTACGACCTGTTTCTTCCCCAAATTCGCCCATTGATCATTTAGTCCACTTCCTCCCCCACTTTCCTCCCATCTCCCTGAGCAAAGAGAGGTCTGGAGTCCTGGGCTAATGGACGGCCTCTGCATGGAAGGATTACCCATGTGGCTTGATCCTGACCTCACAGCCACACTTAGGGGCCTGCTGTCCCCACTGGCAGCAGACCACTCACATGGTACCTTTGGATGACTAGGCCTGAATCATAGAGTCCCTAGTCAAAATGAACCCTGGCCAACAAACAGGTATCACTCCTAACCTCTCTGTGCCTCAGTTTCCTCATCTGTGAAAAGGAGGGAAGGCACTTACCTGAGGCTTGTTCATGGAAATGCCTGCAGCTCACCACCCAGCACTCGGAGCACTGGGCACGGGCTGTGGCTGCTGCCATCCCTGGCTCTGACCAGGAGGGGAAGTGCGGGGCACTAGGCATGGATGCGGCTCTTGAGGGAGGAGAGAAAAGAGGAGGAAAGGGCGGGTGAAGCTGAGTGAGTGTGAGATGTATACATGGAGGGCAGCTGGGGGTTGGGCCATTGCAAAGAGCCGGAGACTCTAACAGATGAAGGGGGCTGGGCCAAGCTGGCCGCCCGGGTGAGCTCAGGGTGGAAGCGATGCCCTGCAGGGAACATGGGAATAGAAGAGAGGAAGGCCTCTGTTCTCCCATCACGCCCTCGGAGCTCATGGTCTCAGAGTTCTGGCAAGCTTGGGATGCAGACAGGCTACGACGCAGGGCGTGGCTCCAGGCCCACCTAAAGCAGGGATGCTCAAGGGACCCGAACAGGAGCCACAGTAAACCAACAGCAGAGACAATGAGGGAGGATAAAGGGCAGCCGGACCCGTAGAAATCCAGAGTTCACTCTGGATTCCAGACTCAGGCATTCATTCATCTGATCACTCACATGTACCTTCATTCATTCATTCATTCATTCAACTAAATTGATTGACTGTGTCATCTGCCTTGGGCCCTGTGCTAAGCACTGGGATATAAAAGTGAACTTGACAGCCATGGCCCCTGCCTTTATGAAACAGCTTTCTTATATTGGGAGAAATGGAACCAAAAAAATACATGAAATAATTGCACATGATGGAAAGTTATGTGAAGGAAAAAACATGAAAGCTGAGGAAAAGAATTACAGGGAGTCCAGCTTCAGAAAGGGGATTAAGGAAGTCCTTACTGAAGTTGTGACCTGTTCACCAAGGTCTAACAGACGTGAAAGAGCCAGCTCTGGGAAGAAGTCGCAGTAAGTGCAGAGGCCCTGAGCGGGGCAAAGGCAGGAGAATTCAGGGCAGCAGGACCGATGCCCAGTCCTGCCCTCTGTGAGGCTCCAGTGCCTCCTCCACACTCCGCCCTGGTAAGAAATGGCTCAGCCTGGTGCTGGGATGACACCTGCTGAGGGAAGGACCAGGACTAGGGTCAGGGGACATGAACAGGGCACCTGAACGTCCACTCACCTGGTAGGAAGTCATTTACCACAAGACAATTAGAAAGCTTGACAGGATAAAGTTTCCCTAAACGCTCACCATGAGGCCAAGGCGTGGGGAGGCTCCCTGAGGGCTGGAGGCCTCTGGGAGGCGTCTGGGAGAAACCTCACAGAGGGGTCCATGTGGTCAGGCTGAGGGTGTCCAAAGATGCAAACAGCAGGAGACAGCAGTGCGTCCTGGCTGTCTGT
>NW_011888870.1:414326-418952 GCF_000151845.1 Pteropus vampyrus
GGAAAGATGCTGAGAAGGAGGAGGAGGAAAGAGAGGAGCTGTTTCCAGAAATTTAGAAGCCACCATGTGTTTAGCCAACAACACTCGGCCACCAGAGGCTGCAATGTATTAAATCTCAGGACGCTTGGGCCTCGAAGAGGCTCTCCCTCTAGTGGCAAAAGCCCACCCAGAGGCCCCCACTCCCGAGGTCATGAACCCCATCACCCCAATCTCATAGCCACACAGGAGCTGCTAGAGCCGTCTTCCCTTGGTCACCCACCAGCAATGACACATGACATCGAGATACGGCTATTTTCATGCGGGCATACTTTGTCATGAAGGAAGATATTTTGATGACGATTATACAAATAATAACATTAGAAATCATCGTTTTTATTATACCTGGTACATAGTAAAAGAAATAAATATTAGCTGAATTATTTAGGTGGATGTTCTCATAATGCAATGTCTTACGAAATATACAACGAGGAAGTGACGCCTATGAAAGTTAAGGAATTTGCTCAGACTCAGTAAATGGAGACAGATTCGAACACAGGCAGTCTCGTGCCAGAGCCTCTACTCCGAATCACTGGCTTATGGAATACCAACAGAATTTGGGTGGGGTGGGGAGAGACATAGAAATAGCAGTCAGATTCTAAAATTCAAATAGAAAAAAAGACAAGGCAAAATATCTATAGAAAGTATGAAAAAGAAGAGTTATGAAAAAGGACATCCTCTATCTCCCCAATAATTAAATCAGTGTGTCACAGCATATGCCCAAATAGCCCATAGAACAGATTAAAAATGTGAGAAATAGACCCAGCTGTGTGTGGAATCGAGTATGAGAAAAACGTGACATCTCAGATCAGTGAGAGAAATAAGAAAGAATCGATAAATGGTTTGAGACCACCTTGGTGGCCATCTGGAGAAAAATAAAATCGGGCCCTTCCCCCACACCATGCACTAGGATAAATTCCAAACGGATCAAAGATTTAAGGCTAAAAATATATGAAATTATAAAATTTCCAGAAGAAAACAGCAGAATTTCTATATAGCCATGCGTAGACATTCTCTAACCGGGACTCAAATTCCAGAAGTCAAAAAAAAGAATCGGTTTAAATAAAAATTAACACTTACGCATGGAAAAAAGGTGATAAGCGACGAAAATGGGGAAGGAAGTATTTATAACCCATACCGCAGACTGAGGGCTCATCTCTCCAAAACGAACAAGCACTTAGGAATTTCCGAGAAGAGGAAATTGCACGAATGCTTGCGAGGAGACAGTTCACAGCAAAAGAGACATAGACGGCCCTTCCACATATGAAAAGATGGTTGACCCCAATCTCATGGCCACACAGGAGCTGCTAGAGCCATCTTCCCTTGGTCACCCATCAGCGACACATGACATCGAGATACGGCTATTTTCATGGGGGCATACTGTAGTCACAGTAAGAAAAATGCAGATGAACACTGCACTGAGATAAATTTGTTTATCTTGCAAGTTGGCCCGAAGCCCCAAATTTCACTATCCGCTCTGTTGGAGAGCCTGGGGAAAAACAAGCTCCCGCTTATATCACTTGTGGGGAAACCCGCGTGGAGGGCGATTTGGTAATATCTACCAAAATCTACCAAAATGCACGTACCCCTTAATCCACTGATCCCATTAGCGGGAACTTATCCCACAAAGAGACTTACAACCATGTGAAGTGACGTATTTACAAGGTCATTCACTGCAGCATAATTGATTATAGCAGAAGAAGGTAGGAGATAGTCAAATGTTCACCAGTCGGGACTGGCTAAGCACGTTACGGCATGACGGTATGTCCCAACAAAGTACCTACTGCGCTGCTATTTGCAAAAAAAAAAAAAAAAAAATACAAGAAGGATGAGGAAGCTCTTTATGTACCGATGCAGAAATAACGCCGGGATATGTAATGATTACGGAAAAGTGCAGAACAGTGTTTATAAAATGCAATTTTGGTGTAAAAAAAACTGGGGAGGAGGTAATATTTTTTTAAATTTGCTTGTATTTTCAAAAGAAACTAAAACTTGTAAGAGAAATGCCTATGCAGGGTGGGGGCAGGAAGCGTGCAGGCTGCGGACCGAGGCGAGAGGGAATTTTCACTCTCGACCTTGTCTTTTAACCATGTGAGTATATGACCTCCTCAAAAAATTAAATTTATAAAAAATGTTGACATTGCGTGTCCAGCTTCTTTTTAAGATTTACTAAGCACTGTGTGATAACATGCATCCCCCACTTCTGCCTCAGCCTCCTCCCATCCCACGCCCCGGCATGAGGCTCAAGGACCACTTAAGTGAAAAAAATGAGGGTCGTTGGTAACTATTAGGTATGTTTCTTGGAAATTAAAAACAGCAATTTTGCATTTTTTTCCCCTCTTTAATTCCTCTCTCCCCACTTCCAGCCCTACCTACCGATGTTGCTGTCTCCCTTTAAGAACTAGATCTCTGAAGGCGGGGCATCTCCTCCCATGCACTCGGGGCCTGGGGCCCCCGGAGCCTGGTGCACCCAGGGTATGGTCCGTGGCTCCACCTGGAGCATGAACCCAGGACCTTCTGCATGTAAAGCAGACGTGCTAATCACTACACTATGGAGCCACCCCCAACAATTTTGCATTTCAATGAGACTGCCTCAAAATGTCTCACATTTAGTCACAGATAGGAAACTGCAGAGAACACCCAAGTACAGAATCCAGAGCACCACACGCACACACACACGCACACACACGCACACACGCACGCACGCATGCACGCTCTGCCTCAGCACGCAGGGGGTTCCCAGGCCTGACTGCACCTTCAAACCACCTGAAAAGCTTTCAAAATAGTACCAATGCCCGACCCAATGCCAAACTAGTCAGGTGAGGCTGGACCCCCTATGACACTCACTCTCACCCCAGCACAGGTTGTAGTTGTGAGTGCACGTGTATGCATGTGCTTGTCTGAATAACATCTTACTCTCCTGGACAGTCATCTCGTGAGTACGGGATCCGTGTTTACTTTGCTCACCATTGTGTCCACTTAGCTAACAAACACTTGGTGCTCAATAAATATTAAATGAATGAATGAATGAATCCTGGGACCCAGAGAAGAATGCAGGGGAGCAGGGAGATAAGGCAATAGCTAGGCCAGAAGGGGGACCCTGCCAGGACCCCTCGGTGAGACCCTGCCTCCTTGACCCAGTGAGCCACACTGAGGGGCATAGGACCAGGGCTGCAGCCCCTTACTGGGCTGTGTTGGACAACTCGTTTTCTACAGGGAGCTGATCAATCCCAACAAGGGCCAAGGAATATTCACCCTCAACTCTGACCAGTTCACTGAAGGCTTTCTGATTGACAGGCGACCCTAAGTGCAGCCCAGAGCAAGGAGCAAGGCTGGGTCACTCTGCTCTGGACACCATGACTTCCAGAGCCCCTAACAAGGCCCGTATGTGCATATGGGAGAAACTGAGCAAATAGCAAAATGCCACACAGGAATTCCTGCCCCAAGCTCTTGACTTTTCTCCTTAGAGTGGCAAAAAGGAGGCTGAGAAAACAGGGCTCAGCCCAGCACTCACCACTGTGCCCAAGGACAGGTCCCCTGGACTCTCTGTGCCTTACTTTGCTCATCTGTCAAATGAGGAACAATACCTGTGGCTTAGGCTTATTGTGGCAAGACATGAGGGTGCTCAACAGAGGGTCATCTGGGCAAATAAACCAGAGTCCGTGATGTAGACCAGCTCACAGAGTGGTGCCCGGGAAGTGAGGGGTGTGGGTCTTGCCTTCAGGAAATGTCCCCATGCTTAGCATCTTTGCTCTGGTGGCTTGTCGCCCAGGGAGGCATCAGGAATCCTAGAGAGCCAGAGGGCAGGGACAGAGGACAAAAAGTTAGTAGGAGCCGCTACCAAGGTAGACACAGGAGCCAAGTTTAAGGAAAGTCACTCCCAAAGCCAAACCGCGTGTGAGGCGATGGCCAGCACAGCCATCTGGAAGAACAAAGGGACTGAGGTGAGGTGCTCCGAGTACTGGCCCCTGGGGAATCGAGGAGTGGGCTCCATGGATGGTTTCCCCCACGTCGGCCCCCTCCCTGCTGGCCAGGCTCTGGGTCCCTCCAGCATGCCTTGAGCACAACGACAAGAATACAGTGAACGAACGCGTATGGAACACTCTCTGAGCCAAGGGTTGTTCTAAGCCCTTCGTGCGTATTATCTCTAAGCAGCATTATCATCCCCTGTGTCAGATGAGGAGATTGAGGCACAGAGAGGCTAACTAACTTGCTTTAGCCTCTGAGACCTACCAACCTATACAATAGCCACTAATGACATTCAGCTGATGGGCACTCCAAGGTGGCCAGTTTGAATCGGGATGCACTGTAAGTACAGAATCTACTACAGTTCAAAGTACAAGGAAAAAAAGTAAAATACCTCAATAATTATTTTTATATTGATTACATGTTGAAATGATAATGTTTTAGGTATACTGGAGTTGATGACATGCGTTATTGAAATTAATTTCACCTACTTCTTTTTACTTTTTTTATGTGGCTACTAGAGATTTTTAACTTAGGTATGTGGCTCACATCAGACTTCTATTGGACACTGCTGCCTTGAGGCACAAATGAGGCGGAACAGGGCATGGCGACATTTGAGTCAGA
>NW_011888870.1:419002-428849 GCF_000151845.1 Pteropus vampyrus
ATGGTTTCCCCCACGTCGGCCCCCTCCCTGCTGGCCAGGCTCTGGGTCCCTCCAGCATGCCTTGAGCACAACGACAAGAATACAGTGAACGAACGCGTATGGAACACTCTCTGAGCCAAGGGTTGTTCTAAGCCCTTCGTGCGTATTATCTCTAAGCAGCATTATCGTCCCCTGTGTCAGATGAGGAGACTGAGGCACAGAGAGGCTAACTAACTTGCTTTAGCCTCTGAGACCCTACCAACCCATACAATAGCCACTAATGACATTCAGCTGTTGGGCACTCCAAGATGGCCAGTTTGAATCGGGATGCACTGTAAGTACAGAATCTACTACAGTTCAAAGTACAAGGAAAAAAAGTAAAATACCTCAATAATTATTTTTATATTGATTACATGTTGAAATGATAATGTTTTAGGTATACTGGAGTTGATGACATGCGTTATTGAAATTAATTTCACCTACTTCTTTTTACTTTTTTTATGTGGCTGCTAGAGATTTTTAACTTAGGTATGTGGCTCACATCAGACTTCTATTGGACACTGCTGCCTTGAGGCACAAATGAGGCGGAACAGGGCATGGCGACATTTGAGTCAGACCAAACACTGTTCATGACTGACACTCACTTGGCACAACTTCCCGAGGACGTGCCTGTTTCCCAGACAGCATCGGGCGGTATCCAAACTCTGCATCCCTTACCTCTCCCTGTGGGTCTCGTCTCTCTCCTGAGCCCCAAGCCCTCAGAGGGCAGGCCCTCGAGATAAATGCCAGGGCGTGGTGCCAGGCGCCCAGCACGGCCTCAGGCAGGGTCAGTCAAGGATGGCGACGGCAGCGACCCAAGGGCAACCCTGGCCGCCCCTTTGGGGAAGAAGCTGTGAGGACTGGACTGAGTCCTGAGAGGCTGTGCCGAGGCCTCCGCCGCTCGGTCCTAGCAGGTGAAGGAAGGGTCCCAGGATACTGGTAGCACCTGAGCTCCCGCTCCTCTCCCCTTGTGCTCAGCTCTTGCCCGCCCGGGCTACACTCCTCCAAGTCGCCTGCCTCGTTAGTACTTCAATGGGATGAGTGAGGGTGAGGACAGTGGTTTCAGGAGAGGTCGCCTCCCCTCCCCACCCTTCCAGAAAGTCACAGAAGTCCACTGTGAGACGATAGGGCCACAGACCACTCTTAGAGAAACTTATAAAATCTGTCACCTCCAAAAGATGCCATGTGCCATACAGACAGATGCACAAATTGTGTCAACAGGCCCTCCAGGGAAACTGAACACTCCACGCTGTTCACCCCACAGTGGCCAGCCCTGTGCTGAGCATAGGATGGGGCTCAGCCCCTCCGAGCTGGGGATCTGACTGAGGGACGATGCTGCAGATTGTTCCCCCAATCCGAGTGGAGCTCTGGGTGTGGTGGCCATTCGTGCACATGTCCCCAGTCACCGCACTCGCTATTTCTCGCCTGGAACAGCCTCCTCCGCTTGACAAACTCCTACTCTTCCCTCAAGCCACATCCTGGGCCGCTCCTCCTCTGTGACACTATCCTTGCTCTCCCCCAGGGGCAAGGGCCTTTCTGACCTCCAGGTATGGAGGTCCCCCCGCCATACCTCGTACTGCCCTTCGTTACAGCACCTGGCTCTGTGCCTCTTTCCCAGCTCCTGGGCTCGGGGGTGGGCATTAGAGACACAGGCCCCACCTGGAGAAGCCGGCTCAACCACCATAGGAGCAACATGAAATAAGCACTGTTTTATCTCATTCTCCCCGTTTTTATTCCAAACACGAAATAGAGAAGTTTTATCAAGCACATTTAATCACCGCTCTTCCTCCCCGTCTCCCATTACAACAAGGGTGATTTAAGCCCTGTCCTTGGCAGGCTAGAACGAATGCGAATAGAAATTCAAGTCACTTTACAACACGTCCTGGATTTCCTTCATCCTCACGTTGGTCCAGTCCCTAAACCTTCACCCCAGATGCCTCCTCCGTGAGCCAGGGACAGTGACACACAGTGGTCCCCACCCTGTGGAAGACGATGGACGAGTGGGGAAACAGCTCACTGCATCTCGAGTGGTCTGTTTATGTGCCCACTACCACAATAGGGAAAAGAATAGAATGTTGGAGAAAACAGATGTCTGGGGGAGGGGGGGGGCCAGGGAAGACTTCACAGAGGAAGTGATGTGTTCGCTGAGTCTTAAAGGGTCAAAAGAAAGAGAGAGAGGTTCCAGGCAAAGGGAACAGCAAACACGAGGTGGCACAAAAGGACATTGTGAATTCCAGACACGGGGAGAAAATTTTCAACATGCCTAGACTATAAGGTGCGTGTGTAGGAGTGTCACCGATGAGACCAGGGAGGAAAGTTGGGCGCAGACTTTGAAGGGCCGCGTGTGTTGCTGTAGGCAGCAGGGAGCTGTTGGTGTCTCTTTTGTGAGAAGTTCACTCTGAAAGCCAAGTGGAGGCTCGACCATTCACGGCATATTAGACCCTTAGACTGGACAGGCAGGGGTGGGGAAATTTAATGTAATGCCTAAGTAGGGGCCTCTCTTCCTTTTCGTGCCAGTGGCTGCTTTGCTTGTCAATCACAGCACTATTTCCTGCTGAGTCCGGTCTGGGCCACAGGTTTCTTCCCAAGGCAGAGAGCTCCAGGTAGCCACTGCCGTTTAGCTGAGATGGCACGTGAAATGAGGTGTAGTTGCCTGTCTCGCCTCAGGGAAATAAAATCTAACACTGACATTAGTCCAAACCAAGCGGTACCACCTAGGAAAGCTTAATGTAAAAGTTCCTGAGAAGCGGCATTCAAAATGAATACAAGGTGTTGGTGAGAAGAATCAAGACCACAACCTTGAGAAAGTGCCATTTAAACACACACACACACACACACACACACGCACGCACACGCACACAGTACCTTGGGATTAATTTCCCTACAAAGTGGCAGAGAGTCACACAATAATCATCATAAACCTGTCACTCTCTCTACCACACACTTGGAAATTGTAAACAATTTTCAAGGCCTTGCCGCCTCAGGTTCTGCCTTCCAGTTTCTGCTTTCGCTGGCAGAAAGAAGAGGGAGTTGCAAAGTCTGATGTAAACAAGAAATCTTCTGGTTGGTGTTCCCAAAGGGGCAGGGGGCAGGGCAGCCATATTCCTTATCTGACCCAAGGAGGCCAGGTATGCTCCTACCTAGGGAAGAGGTGAGACTCCATGAGGCCACTCCCTCCTGCCCCCAGTGAGATTTCCAGAATGATGGCCAGGCTCCAGTTCATTGGAAGATCCTGGCTTTGTTCTCCTGCCGCCAGTCAGCTTCCCTGTGGCCTTTGGCAAGCAAATGGGACAAGCAAATATCACGTTGGACTTTTGATCCTCCATTCTCCGAACTTGACCCTTGCCCAGGGCCGGCTTTTCCTTCTCACATCTCCTCAGCCCCACCCTAAGAAGCAGAAGGGAAGTGATACTGGCCCCTGGTGTCTCCCCGCCAAAATCCCCAGCTTTCGAACACCTGCAAGGTACTGTGAGAAGGATCCCACCCCAGCCCTCTGAGCATGCCCCGCCCCCTTCCCTCCCCGGGCACCGCGAACAATCACCTATTTGCTTCCCTTTCACCTCAGTGCCCAAAGCCCAGCTGGTCTTTAATAGGCTGAGAGCCCATCACCTGGCTGAGCTCAGAAACCCAGCTCCCCACACCTAAAACCAGCCAACATCTGTGAGTCCTGAGTCCCCCGACCATGGAGGAATGGACTCCTACTCACCCTGCCAGGACCCCACAGGCACGGCTGCAGTGCACGGAATAGAAACCCCATTCGTTACCGCCATTAGAGCTGCAGGACACCCATGAGAGGCTCCTTCCAGACCAGGGCAGGGGCCCTGCCAACTGGAGGCCAAATCCGTAACCTCTGCTTCCGTTTCCTCCCCTGTACAATGGGGGCTCTAATACTGACTTTGCAGGCTTGTCTGGAGGATTAAAGTCCTCGTGCATTAGGAACCACCTAATATGGTACTTGGCACACCACAGGGGCTTAGCACAAGCTGGCTGTCCTCTGGGCCTCCGCTCACCGTCTCCAGGGAGTGTCTAGGTGAAAGGAGCTGACATCCAGCTGGCCGGCCTTCCTAGCACGTGGGAGGCCTGGAGCCATCACTCACTCTTACTGGGTGGCAGGGAGGCTGTTGTCACTGAGAAGTAGAGCACGTGAAGGAGAAGTGCTGCGTCAACCCTTCAGCCCACGTGAAGGAGAAGTGCTGCGTCAACCCTTCAGCCCACGGTCACCCCAAAGGCCTGAGAAACGACAGGCAGATCCTATAGGCCTGCAGCTGGAAGGAATTCTGCCTTCCTCCAGCCTTGGCCTCTGGCTTTCATGGCACACATGCACTGCCCACCCCACCTCCTGGGCCACCCGAATCCCTGACAAATCCGTTGTCCTGTCAGTGTGACCTGTCAGTCCTAGTAGCTGGGCACCCACATCTGCCAAAACCCACACCCTAACACCCACATCTGCCCATTAAAAACTAACTCCTGAATTCAGAGGGGATCAGGAAGCACCCAGGATGGTGGTCCTCACTGCCCTGAACCGTCCAGTTCTGGCCCCACACACCTGGCAAACCAAAGCTCATCAGAAAGGTATTTCCTCCCTGCTTGGGGACCATCTGATGTTCTCAGCACACATCAGTGAGCGACCACTTGCTGTCCCAAACGGCTTAACCAAAACGAAAATTTTCCGATATCATAGGACTTTCCCTGACAGCCACGCTAGTAGATGTTACCTCCTCATATTCCATTTTCAGTGGGTTTTTGGCATACTGTACAAATGGGGCTCCAGGAAGCTGCCCGCCTACCTACCTGTTAATATTTCTAATGTCCCAAGATAATTCCCTTTCTAGAAACCCACAGATCTACAAATGCCAGCGATTACCCAGATGACGGCAAATCAAACCCTTGCACATTGCAGCTGCCTCTCTTCCACTACTGACTGGACGAAGGATGTCTCTCAGGCCACCCAGAACAAAACAAAGACATCCAAAGCAGAAACAAACTGGTCTGTGTCATGACTATTTAGAGAATTAGTAGTTCCCACCCAGCTTCCTCGGCAGCATGTTAAAAGGTTGAGAAGACTGGGTCCCTGAGGTGAAGGCGGAGGGAGATTGAACCAGGTGTATAGAGAGATGGTATATTAGCAGTGAGAAATAATAGTATCATTATTATTACTAATAGTTATCATTTACTGAGCACTTACTACATGCCTGGCCCTGAACTCACACTTAACATTCGTTATCTTGTTCCACTCGACTTGTGAAAGAATATCATTACCCTTATGACGGCTGAGGAAACTGAGGCTCGGAGAAGAGAGATGACTGCAGATACTCCACCAGTAAGTGGGAAGACCTGGATACACACACGTGTTTGTCCGAACCTCTGCCCCACCCTGAGCCACTACCTGCTCTGGTTGTGGATACCAGTCCTGGCCCTGCTGCTTCCTAACTTGGTGGAGCCCTGGGCTCGCCTTTCTACCTCTGCTTCCTCAATTGTAGGATGAGGATGATGCTGTGATTGATTAGTAATGCCTGCCATGGAAATGGCAATAGATGCGGTGACGCTTGTGTGATCCCCTATGTAGAGGATCACATTAAATTTCCCCACCCCTGCCTGTTCTGTCTATCGCCATCAGACTTTTAAAATAAAAGCTCAGTCCTCTTTTATAGCGGGTCCAATATTCTGCACCCAGCACAGTGCCTGACACTCCAGAATGGTCTAGCCTCCATTCAGCTTCCAAAAAAATGAACTTCCTAGAAAAGAGACACCAACAGCTCCCTGCTGCCTACAGCAACACACGTGGCCCTTCAAAATCTGCGGCCAACCTTCCTCCCTGGTCTCATCAGTAATACTCCTATGCATGCACCTTAGCGTGTAGGCATGCTGAAATTTTTCTCCCCATGTCTGGAATTCACAAGGCCCTTCTGTTACCTCTTTGCATTTGCACATGCTGTTCCCTTTGCCTGGAACCTCTCTCTCTCTTTCTTCTTATCCTTTAAGACCTGACTAACACGTCACAGAATAGGCCCCTCCCTCATCTGTCTTCTCCAGCATTCTGTTCATTTCCCTGTTCTAGTAGTGGGCACAGAAGCAGACCACTCAAGAGAAGCATTGTGTAAACTGCAAAGGACTGTGACCGCCAAGCACCTTCTGGCGTTCCTATTGAATTAGAGTGAATGCTTCCGATGGAGATCATCACCCCTCTTGGTCCCTCACGGCCTGAAAGGCACCGATTCCTCCTTTTTCCCTGGGAAACACTTCTGAAATAAACAAGTTCAGTGTCCAGCACCAGCCATGCCAACTTCAGGCACCTCGAAACTTAAGTCCTGACGTTCCTTCGTTCACGTCTACCTCTGCGTGATTCAGAGCAGTCATGTGCCTGTGAAGCCAGGTTATGTAGGGCCCCAACGTGGGGGAAAGGCTAGATTTTTCCCATGCCAACAAGTGACACAAGTTATGAAAATAGCAATGGACGGAGGAACTCCACCCCACTGCTGATCGCTCTCACTGAGCTAAAAAGGAGAACGGGGTTTTAAGACCCGGGCAAGATCAACAATGAATTGGCTCATAGGGAGGAAAAGAGATGGCATTTTCTTGAGCTATAAAGGGGCTAAAAATAGCGTGAGGTTTTCCAAGAGGCTAGAGTGGTACTTCGGGATGTGGCTATGAGGCGTTTATTTCAACGGCTATTGGCGAGCTCGAACCTAAAGCCATTCCCTGCGACCAGCGGCTCGCCCAGTCCCCCGGAGCGAGCAGAAAGCTGCAACATGTTCCCATCTCTGTGGCTTTGCTGTGCAGTGCTCTTCCTGAAGATCCCTTCCTTCTCCCCCAGGCTGAGTCAGGTCACCCATGCCCTGAGTTCCAGCCATTTCTCTGAGCAGCGTTTCTCAAACTTTTCACCAAAGCACACCAACAGCGGAGGAGAAATTGCGGCGGAGGTGGGGGGTGGTTAGCGAGGTCTGAGACATGCCTATGGAGGCTACTTCAAGCATGACATTTCCTCCACATCTCAGTTTTATCCTACAAATTCATAAAAATATCTCACTTTACTCCAAAACAAAGAATCCAAGTTTGCGTTAGTGTTTATATAAAAGTTTATTTCCCAGTCTCGCAGTTATATTGTCACTCCAGAAAGGACAGTCCTGTTTATCCTGTGACATCGAGAGCCCCCTGGCTCATCACTGCCGGTGTGTGCTGCCCACAGTGACAAAACCAAAGTCTTCACTGAGGACCTCAGAGCTCCTTCAGGCATTAAGCTAAACCATCCATTCATCCATCAGTTCATTCATTTATTCATTCAACAGGTATTTACTGAGCTCCTTTTAAATACTTAGACTAAGGATGAAGCAAGGAGGATCCCGGCCCTCCACGAACTGTCTCATAGAGGAAACACGAGGACCCTGGGCCTTAGATGGCTCCAGCGGGGCGTGACCGCAGAGGCTTTGGGTGCAGGGACGTGGAGATCGAGAAAGCTTTCATTTCAGGGTAGGCCCAGGCCAGGCCCAGGCCAGGCTCCATTCCAGCCTGACAGTTAAGTCCCACGAGTGCCTTGCAAGCCAGTTAACCACTCCGTCTCCTCATCCAGGAAATAGGCATGATAGCTTCATAGGGTTTTCATGGGGATTAAATGAGTTACGCTTCATACTAAGTGTTCCATAAATCTTATACATTAAGGTGAGACCTGAGGAGGGGATGGAATTCAGAGGCGGAGTTGAAGCAGAGATAAAGGAGGGGAGGAGGGGGGAGGGGACGAGTGTGTTCCAGACGGAACAATACATTAAGGAACGAATATGCAATAAATGTTTGTTGAAGAATAAATTCTTTTAGGGAAGTGAGAGTAACAAAATCTCAATAAGACACACCCTTTATCTATTTTCCCTGGTACGTGTGTAGGTGGCACAGAGTGGCACTGAGCCAGGCACCCACGCGCAAGCCTGCTGCATATTTCTAACCAGAGCGTCAACTTCTTAAGGGCAGAAATTGAGTCTTTCCTCTCTTGGGGCCCCATAGCCTTGAGCCTTCACTCCCCAAGGGTGACCAGTTCCCCACTCTGCTCCCACCTTCTGCTGTTTTACCACACTTCTGTCCCGGGAAAAGGCATTGGCCAAGATCACTGGAGAACCAGGTGTCCTGCCTCATGGAACCACCTGAGAAATGCAGGTGAGGGGCTGAACTGGTGGTCAGAGGCCCTCTACCTTGTGACCTGGGGTGAGTCTCCTGGGACACCAGTCCAGAGAGCACACTGGGCCCTCATGACCAGCAGGTTTGGGGGGTTTGATACAGTGTGGGGACCAACCATCCAGGTTGTCGTAGGACTGAGAGGTGGCCTGGGATTTACGACTTTCAGTGCAGAAACCAGGAAGGCCTCGGGCAAAAGGCATGAGTGGGCAGCTCGCAGCCTTGCTTCTCCCCGTCCCTGCTCTGCCTCCTCCTCCTGCCCAGACTGAGTCACAAGCCAGCACAGAGCAGCATCTGAGCCCTTCGGCCTCTCAGCTGACCCACCAGACAACATCCATGCAGAAAGAGGAAGGTAGAGGAGGAACCTGCCATTGGCACCGACACCTCCACACGGGAGGCTGGCACTGCCACCACCATGACACCTCCACACGGGAGGCTGGCATCAATCCACTGTCTGAGGTAGGAGGGCCCTGCTGGAGTCTCTCAGAGATTCCATATGAGAACAAAACCAGGTTAGCTGGGGCATCCATGGGGCGGGGGGACAGGGTAGGCTCATCACCAAAACATTGGGGTGATAGAATTTGTGACCCTGGTAGCACTGAGCTCATCGGTCTTTCCCACAAGAGCTGATTCGGCTGGTAGCCAACTCAGTGCCAACCCACCAGCCAGAGGCTGGGCAAGAGGCTTCCAGGGTGCCCTCTGCCAGGCCCCAGCCCCACCCACACTGGTAAATCCTGGGGGGCCCCCAGGGCCTCTGCTCAGATCCCCATGAATTGCCCCCACAGAGAGTACAGCAGACATCTTGCGTTTTCAATTACAAGTCCCCATTGACGTACCGGTTCGGGCTTGAATGCCAGGCTATATTAGGTCATGCCGAGCCAGGCCTGTTCTGCTTTCTTATTAGCCTCATCGCATCGTATTTTTAGGGACGGCCAGGACTGAGACAATGCCAGAGCACTGGTTTTCTTTCTGAGGCCCCAGACACCACCTCCGTAAAGATATCACGCTGGAAAATCCAAGGGCCCCTGTCGGTCCTGCCACAGTCTGGAAGGGAACCTGTTGTGAGACGAGGAATAAGTGACTAGATAAATCAGAAGCAGTGAGAGACTTGGTCCCTCTGCCTGTTTTTCCACCCGCTTCAGCCCAAAGCCCTTCTGAGCTCCTGGTTTCTTGTGTCCCAGTGCAAAAGGACAAAGATCCAAGACTCTTATGGGGACCAAACCGCCTTCCTCAGAGCAGCCTCTCCTGTCCCCCATTCCCCTCTGCAGACCTCAAGCACTGCAATGAGGGGTCTCTGTGCTCTGTCTCGGCAGCGTCCATCATCGCTATGACAGGAACGTTACAGTTTTCAAAGGGCTGCCTTACCATAGTCTCGTGTGACTTACCTGCGCAGGTGGTGGTGGATACCCATTTTACAGATGGGGAAGGTGAAGCAGTGAAAGGGGAGATGCTACATCTAAGCCATAGAGAAGGTAAGTAGGAGAATCAGGGCCCCTGCATGGCCCCAGGAGCCTGGCTCAAAAGCCAGGCCCAGCTGCCCATTTAAGTCCACTCACCTGGCAACCCAGGAGGAGCCATTGCTCACAGGTTTCCTCCTCTCAAAGTGCATTGCTCAGCGCTAGAAGTGCCTGCACGTGCCTTGGCCCCCACCCCAACCTCCTGTGCCCAG
>NW_011888870.1:429894-434035 GCF_000151845.1 Pteropus vampyrus
GCAGGTTCAGGTTAGTTAGAGAAGAAAGGCTTACATAGACTTCCCCCCACCACCCACCAAAAAATCAAGTAATATGGCAAGTCAAAAATCCGCCTACATGGTGGAATTTAGCAGCCTAGAAAGATCATAAGTGGGAAAAAAACATGGAAGAATTTGGGGAGTTGCTAACACCCCAGCTGGTCTTGGAAAGACAAGAAAAATGTGTTCTCCAGACGTTCCTCTCTTCCTGGAACTGCACAGCTTCAAGGGCGCACAGGCATGCCGACCCCGGGGCACCTACTCTTGACCACGATTCTCCTTCCTTTTTCGCTGGACCCACCCTCACACACGGTTGGTTTACGAGCATCGTTGGCACTTATAGGATTCTTCCCCAATCGCTGTTGCACAGTTTTGAAGGCTGAACATCTACAGGAATGTGAAGAGGCAGAACGTAAGTGCGGAAAGCTGGAAGCCCAAACGGCCCACTCTCTCAGCTCATATGGCTTCATTTTGCCAACTAGATCAAAGAAGAATATCCCAAAAACTTAACACATAAAAATACATACACATTTCAACAACCTCTAAACCCATTTCCTGGAAGGTTTAACCGTGAAATAAATCACTAGGTGGCAACAGCTCCTATTCAGGGGTGGTCAGGATTAGGGCCATGAGCTCAGTTGCCTTTGGTGATGATGACTGTATTGTCCTATGTGCTCAGCCAGGAAATGTGAACACAACTGTTCTGTCCTCTTTAGAAATATATCAAGGGTGAGCTGGACCCAAGGACTAGAAGCCCAGATGGCCAGGAGCCTTCCCTCACACCCACAGTGTAAAATAATTCCAGGAATCGATGGATGAATGAAAGTTCCTTCCAACTCATTGGAGGAGTTGTGCCAAGCAACCCTATATATTTGATCTTGTGGATCCCATAGGACGGCAAGTGGGTTATGGGTTTCTGACTTTAGAGTGATGGCCTCCAGACAAGTTCAAAGAACTGTTTAAGGCTGTTGAAAACTAAAGAGCAGTGTCAACACAGTTGGAATTAGAGAGTTGATCATCACATAGGACCAAGGTGGTACCCAACCAAAGAAGTAAAACAACTAAACTCATTGCAAAACCATATGACCTTGAGAATAATGGTGATGTGACTTCAACTCAAAGGGCAGAGGCCTGTATCCATTAGGGCTTTCTTGGTTGCAAATGACAGAAAACCCAACTGAGATTGGCTTAAATTAAAGGAACGGAATTTATCAGTTCATGAAATTTTTTAAGTTTAGAGATAGGTCTTACTTCACACACATACGGATTAAGAGCTAAAACGATGTCATCAGGATTCCATATCCTTCGGAGCTCTGCTATCTAAGATAATGATCCCAGATGACAGACGAACAAAGCAGGTCCAGTAGGAAATAACACGTGCCTCTCTCTCAGCAGTTCCAGAAAACATCATTGGCTCTGACTGGTTCAGGGATGGGACCATCTCTGCTATGGTCTGAATGTCTGTACCCCTAAAATTTGTATGTTGAAATCCTATCCTCCGATGTGATGGTATTAGGAGGTGGCCTTCGGGAGGTACCTAGGTTATGAGGGTGAAGCCCTCATAAATGGGATTAGTGCCCTATAAAAAAGACACTAAAGAGTTCCCTTGCCCCTTCTGTTGTGTTAATATGCAATGAAAAGCCTGCAACTCAGAAGAAGGCCCTAGCCCAATATTATGGCACTCTGATCTTTGAATTCCCAGCTTCCAGAACTGTGAAAAATAAATTTCTGTTGTTTATAAGCCACCTAGTCTGTGGGATCATAGTCTGTTTCACAGCATCCTGAAGCGATAGGACAATGACCCAATGACCGTGGTCAGGGAAGGGGCTAAGACTGGCATGTCGCAGACCTGGGCTTAGCTCATGGACGCCTTGGAGTCCATCTCAATCACATGGGCTGAATGTGGTGAGAGGGAATGTCTAAACATAGATTAGAGGGTGGTTGTGGCCCGAAGAGGGACTGAGGCTGGGGAGGCAAACCACAAATGTTCACCACAGGACCCATAGCAAATCGATCAATTTTCACCGATAGACTTCATCATACACATTACCTTGATGAGCTACAGACAGAAGCCAACACCTCCGACCTCTCCACCCCAGGGCAAGGGGGATTCAGGGGAGCTGTGGGAAAATTGGGGATAGGAGAAAGGTCAAACAAAGTGTCCAACCCAATGAAGAGCTCGGAGGTGGAAACTAGCGAACAGTGCCCTGTATCTACTGCCTCCCTCCATTTGGCTCCCATGGCCCTCCCCTCGTGGGAACCATGCAGGCCTCATCTGCAAAGCTGAGATCAGCAGAGTGTGAGTCATTCCCGCCATCCTCATAGTAGGGTCCTAGGCACTGAGTCAGAAAAGCATGACCAAAACATTCTCCATGTGTCACTGAGACAGAGAGCAGACACTTCTATTACTGAGCAAGTATCATCATCATCAAGAAGAGCCAAGACCCAGGAGACAACAGCATGTGCCAAATCCAAAACAAATTAAAAAACGAGAAAACAAGTAACCGCATTGGTCACCAGGGCAGCCAAAGGTAAGATAGGACAGAGGCAAGTGAGTCATGGTGAGCGGTCAGGACCAACACTATGAACAGCGAGTACACCCCAGAGCTACTTGAAAACGAGAGAGAGTGATGATAAGGAGGCCCAGACCCTGCCAGGTCCAGGCCACATAACAGAACCCAGAAGAAGTGGCTAATAACACAGGCCTACAGTGACCCTGACTTTGAGGCTCTCCTCTCGTGGTCTCTATGGAGAGTGGCATGCAGGAGTTTAGTCACCCAGAAAGCAAAATAAAGCTGCTGTCTATTGCCGCACACACAAAAGGCCACCTGGAATGTTATTGTGAAGCACTGAACTGTACAAGCTGATTAGTTCTGACCCCCTTCTGGTCCTTCCCTACTGAGTCAGGGCCGGTCTTAACGAGCTGAGACCACCTTTTATGCAGGGCCTAAAAGCTGGGACAGAGACACCTGCCCCGCCCCACCCCCTACTCCACAGTCCTGAGTACGAACTCCTAGATCCGTGTTCTGTTTTAAACCCATCTGTGATGGTTAATTTTATGTGTCAACTTGGCTAGGCCACAGTACCCAGATTATTTGGTCAAACATTATTCAAGCTGTTTCTGTGAAGGTGTTTTTTAGATGAGATGAACATTTAACTCGGCAGACTTTGAGTAAAGCAGATTGCCCTCCTTCATGTGGGTGAGCCTTGTCCAATCACACAGGGTCTTAATAGAGAGAGGGAACTCTGCCAGCAGACCCCCTTCACACTCAAACTGCAGCTCTTCCCTGGGCCTCCAGCCTGACGGCCTGACAGCCTGCCCTACAGACTTTGAAATTGCCAGCCTCCAGAGTCATGTGAGCCAACTCTCTAAAATAAATCAAGAAAGATAGAAAGATAGATAAATAGATACATATATACATACATACAGACACACACATCCTGTTGGTTCTGTTTCTCCGGAGAACCCTGACTAATATGCCATCTCTCTGGGTTTAAAAGCTGAAACTCTTATATCCCCAAGCACTCATTTTGCTGCCTTATGAGATATAAATACAGATAAGCCATATACATGATATATGCTATATATGAGATATGCCATATGTGAGATATACTATAAATATGATATACACATATACATATATGCATATATCACACACACACAGGCACACACACATGCACACACTCCTAAATACCCTCCAGGCCCTGCACAAAGGTATTCTCTCAGGGATCCTCCATGCCCCTTGGCCGGTGACACCTCAAGTCCCTTGGAACCTACAGCCCTTGGTCCATCCACTTACCTTGGCACACCGGCCTTCATTCTCTCGTCCAGTCAGGCTCCAGAGCACAGCAGAACCACAGCTCTTGGAGGTGAAAAGACCCACAGATCACTGCTGCTTCAACCTTGGCCCAGAGAATTATCCTCTGCTTAAATATCTTTAGGAGAAGGGACTTCCCACGACAGGCAGCACGCACCCTGGTCTTCACCACCATAACCGTCTGTCCTAAAGTGGGCATGCACGTGTGGGGAGCATCGCACAGTGTGGGGCCTGCTTTAGGCTTTCCTTTCCACACTTGGCACTATGTATTCACCTTTACACTCGCCACCCCATGTTTTCACCTG
>NW_011888870.1:435090-436957 GCF_000151845.1 Pteropus vampyrus
ATCTGGAGGCCTCGGAGGCCTTCGGGGCTGCTTCGCTACACACCATCGTGGTCATCGTGAGTGCTGAACGGGACCTAGGGTTCGTCCGGTCCCATCTTCTTGCTCTATTGAAGGATATAGGTCTTTCTTTCATCAGGCTGGAAAGAGAGAAAGCTTAGAGTCTAATCAGTCAAATCCCTGTCAGAAATCACCCTAAAACATCAGTACTAAGGACGAGATGCTGGCCCTGTCCAAACTCACCAGCCCAGCCCAGCTCCGTCCACAGCAAAAACAAGCCTCCAGCTCCCAAACTGCAGTGGAACAGATTAGCACTACTGGGTCTCTGCCCTAAGCAAGGCAAGTCCCTAGCACTGGCCTGGGCCACTCACCGAAACACTGGGAACCATAATCTCCCAGCTACAGGTGGGGAAACTGAGGCTTGGTCAGCTGTTCAAGGTTAAAATCAAAGCTATTATAATAGCTTAGTTTTGAAGTACCCTTCTCAGGAACCAGCCATTCCTTCCGAGACCTGGACGCCCTCTCCGGGAACAGTTCCCTTGCAAACCAGCAAGAGCTGCAAGTGTAGGGATTGAGTTTCAAGCAATCGAGCACCTGTGGAGAATCGTAGGCAAAGGCCCCGCCAGGAGCAGCGAGCCTGCTGCTGAGAGCTCCTCGTGCCAGGAAGAGCAGACAGGTGTGCCAAGTCACAGGTTTCCTGAACTCCTTGCAAACAGAGGGCTTTCCTCCTCGAGAGGCCTGGGCAAGCCTGGTATAGGAGTAAGCAAGGCAAGTCCCAGACCTGGGGCTTAGCCAATCTTCTGATCCCAAGCAGGATCCACGGGTTGCTGAGCTCCCACGAGCCCTCATTTGCCCCTGCATTGTCAGCTGGGCTTCGGGCAGCTCAGTGGCGCACGCAGCCTGCTTGTTCTCTGTGGTCTCCTCTCATCCTCCCTGAACCGTTCTGGAGATAAGGCGGCTGAAGTTCAGAAACAGGAAGAGAGTCAGTCCAGGTCCCACGGCCGGTCAGTACTACATACCACCAAGGCCCGCTGAGTGGTTTGCAAGTAACCATGAGCTCCGAGCCCAGCACCTCCCTCTCAAGATGGAAATTCACAGAAGGTGGGGGCAGTGGTTTACCATATTTTGCAAGCAAGGGCACCTCTGAAATCTCAATTATCTGGTTCTGTACAGCGGCTGGCACTGCCTTTGGGTGACTTTGGGGGAGGCAGGTTCCCCAGGCTTCCCTGAGTGTCACGTCAGCGCTCTAGTCAGGCCACTTTCTCGGTTACTGTTCCCCACCCCTTTAGGCTCCACCCAGCAGCCAGAATGATTTTCCCAACAAAAAAATCATGTTCGTCCTCTGCCTAAAAACCCTCCAGTGGCTCCCAGTGTCTTCAAGATAAATCTTTCCAGAGGACGGCATGGTCTGGCCCACCCCCTCTCAGCCTCTCTTCTCTCCTTTCCGCCTCTCAGGCCCCATGTCCTGAATGAATTAGACTTCATTTAGTTGCTTAAACCTACGATGCTCCCCCTCCCACCCTGATTCCTTTGCCAGGCTATTCCTGCCCATCTGTCACTTCTCCGGGGACCCTCCTCTGGTGCCTTAGCCCAGGCCGGGCTCCCCAACAGTGAGTCCCTGTCACCCACTGTATGACCCTCATCAACCTGCTTACCATTCCCTGGTGCCCACTTAATAGCTGTCTCCCCACAAAAGAACAGCTCTGTGGGGCGAAGATTCTAATTATCTTGTTCACCACTCCACTCCCAGCACAAATAGTACAGTATCCATGATATTAGTTTGAGGACAGATCAAAAAAATAGTTGTGGAAGGAAGAAAAGAAGGAAAGAAGGAAGGAGGGAAGGAGGGAAGGAAGGAAGGAAGGAAGGA